>NW_015628726.1:2062453-2076565 GCF_001515625.1 Sinocyclocheilus rhinocerous | reverse complement strand
ACGAAGATAAAAGCCAAGATTAGAGAAGCAGTCCTTGGTAAAATGACATGCACACAACAAAAGGTTGGAATTGTATTTCTGTGGTATCCTTGAACACAGCGTCTTCTCGACATGATGTAAACACACTAACTAGCTGAAGTGTTTGTGGGCAGGTCAGACTCTGTTCGTATTTCGCGGGCAGGCGGGGATTATGCAAATGTGTTACCCAGTGATGTATACCGGTAACAGGCAAAAGATTCGAAAATATGACGACTCGTTAAGGCGATTCAGAATCGACTCTCTCTTTTGAGAGACAATATCTTTATTTATCATGCACTTTTTTGATTAACAACTTTGCAGATTGTTTTCATTTAAGGATAGCTACGTTATAAACTGCAAAAGAGATATTTTTCAAAAACCCATATGACCTGCTCTTTAATGAAACGATGGAGCTGGGCAATGTGACGTAATTGAAAGAATGCCGATTTGGTGACAGAGTTACAATGAGCCTGAAAGGAGAGAGATGAATCGAAAATAACACCACAATAGAAAGTAAAAAAAAAAAAAAAAGCAGCATTTATTTGAAACGGAAACATGTAACATTATAAATGTCTTTACTGTCTCATTTCATCAATTAAATGCATCCTTGCTGATTACAGGTAATCTATAAATAAATAAATAAATTCATTCATTCATTACTGACCCCAAAAGTTTTGAATGGTAATGCAGCTTTTACTCTTCTCTAAGGTCTATTACTGGGTTTATTAATATGAGTTGGCGAGCTAAGTGTGTATCTGTTTGTTTTAATGAGAGAACTGTTATGAACATGTGCTTGTGCGTGAGTGAGAGGAAAACATGACACTTGAATTCATGTTTTCTGTGTGTGTTCAGAGGCGCACACAGTTACAGGAGCAGATGAGTTTCCGCTATAAGGAAAGACTGAAGTGTCAAACTCTCCCCATCAAACAGGAGCAGGTACACAGCTGTAGAAAAGCCCTGCTTATACTTCTACAATATAGTGTCTCCTTTGTCCTTCCTTGTGCAGTATACAAGAAGATAGTCCCATGAGGTGATAATTTAGTCCCCTGTGTACTTGTCTGTTGTTGTTAGTTTCCTGTTTGACGTGCTCATGCATTGGAGACCTAGAGGCATATCTTTCCACACTGTGCTTCGGTGCTCTTTGTTTGCGTTTCCAGTTTGATTGAGACGAATGAGCCGAACGCTTTGCTTATTGTTCTCAGATTGTAGAGGTTCAGATGTGGTTTTGATAGCTTTGTTAGACATTCCTTGTGCATGGGAGGTCTGTGTGTGTGTGTGTGTGTGTTAAGTGTCACTAAAATCACTGGGTTTGATTATCAGCTGTGTTTTTCTGCTTCTAATGGGACACTGTTTGTTCTCTAACACAACGCGCCTATCTGTCATCACTACAGTTGTGTTTGTGTGTAGTAGGTGATTGGATGTTTGGATGGTATTATCAGGTTTTTTAATCTGAGGAGTGTGTGTGAGGTTTTTGTATTTGTGTAATTTTATGTGAACGGGTTTCTCCTCTCTTGTCTCTCTGAAGGCCAGCAGCGGGACTGAGGTCTTGAGGAGCTGCCCTAAGAAAACCATTCTCCTTTCTTCTTCCTCACCCTCATCTTCCTCATTCTCTTCATCGTTTCTTCCACATGCACAGGTGACACTCCCGTCTTCCTGTACTAACCTCAGCATCTCTCACAGGGGCTGGTTATAACAGAACGTCTCCTCTTGCAGTCTCTTGAGATGAGGTTTTTGTAGGTTTTTAGACTTTATGGTGCAGAGCTGTTTGTCTTGATCAATGTATTGATCAGTCCTCCTGGCATATTCATGGCAACGTCCATGTAAATCAGCAATAAAAAAATAATTTTTTTATACTTCAATGGTTTGAACTCCGCAAACAACCACATAGAAAACAAGAATGATAAACTTATTGTTAAATATTGGTAAGCTTCAAATACCTTTTAAGTACATGTAAAGAAAAGAATTGCTGATTTATCAATATTTTTGTGTAAACCATGATACATTTTTTTTTTGCAGAATCTTTAGATGAAAAGTTCAAAAGAAGAACATTTATTTTAAATCGAAATCTTTAAGACATTATAAATGTCTTTAGTGTCATTTTCAATCTTTGATCAATTTAATGAGTTATTAAATGTAGTTTATCTAGATGTTTTCAGAAATTTTTTTTCTTTGTTTTAATATTTTTAGTTGCGGTTAAACACATTTATCATTCAGTCAGGCTTGTCAGTTTTGGAAGTATGTGGTTTTGCACATCCCTCCTACACATGACCATTTTACCCAAACCTGAAATGGAATATTTCGTGCAGTTCTGGAAACCAAAACATTTTATTTTATAGTGTTTGATAAAGTTGAAATTGTATTTTGGTTAGCATCATTTTAATGAAAATACTGGAATGGGCCACCATGCTTTTGTTGCATTTTTGTTTCAGAAATATGGGGCTGTTACCCTTCTAGTTTTGATTGTTAGTTTAGTCTGAGATCTTCTAGCTAATGATAGGGTGGAACTGATTTATGTCTGTTCTCTACAGCATAATGTTAACCAGTCAGAGATAAACAAGTGTATTGGTGGTGGTGATGAAGAGAATGAGATCCAGGACCCTTCAATCTATTACAGGGTAACCATGACAGCTGCATGGGGCTTTTCTTAAAACTTTGCCAGAAAATCTTTTGAAGATTTGTAACTTCCATTTCATCTTCGTGAACAAGCATGCATTTGTGTTTGGAGAACTACAGTTAACTTCCCTAAATTTGTGGAATAAACATGTTATATTTTAACCATGTGTAATTTCAATATATTTATTACCTTTCAGAATTAAAACTACAAAAACTTGCAGCACAAATTCGTAAGTGCTGCAGCAGTGACGTCAAAACCCAGAAGACTAATTCACCATGGATTCCCTCGAGTTTTTCCTATGGGATTTTATATTGGGAGTTTTTTAAGTTAGGAGTAAAACAAGGTCTGTGGTAAATATAAATTGATGATACTTGGACTTTTGCTCTACAACATAAATGTGTACAGTTTACATTGTACAACAATATGTCCAAGTAAAAGTAATTTTTTACCACAGATCATATTTTACTCATGAATTGAAAAACCCCATAGGAAAATTTCAAGGGGACCCGTGACGAATTAGTCATCACAGCTGCAACACTCTACAATATGACATCCAGAGGAGATTTCTAACCCAAGTAATAGTTTCATCAGCCTTTCCGTTTACAGGAAGATAACCTGCCTAATGTGGACAAGCCAGAGCCCATACATATCCCTAGCATTCAAGAGCGAGTGGACACTCTAGTCGCTAGGTTTAAAGGCAAGCCTGACAGGAAGGACAAGCCACAGGTAGAGCAATTCAAGAGAAAACAGCATGCTCTTAAAGGGATAGTACACCCAGAAATGAAAATTCTGTCATAATTTACTCACCCTCAAGTTAATCCAAACCTGTATGACTTTTTGTCTTCTGTTGAAGACAAAATAAGGTATTTTGGTAACTAAACAGTTGCTGGTGGAGTAAATGACATATTTTTAATTTTTGGGTGAACTATCTCTTTAACTAACAGATGATGGACAATATCAGACAGCTTGGTCAAGACCAGGTTAAAGACAATAATGACACCAAGTCTTGAGTCGTGGCCTTGACTTGTCTTGAACATTTGCGCTCTTCCTTTTTCCAAACATATCAATATTAAGTTATATTTTTTTTGTCCTCACATCTTGCTTTGTGAAGGTTATGAAAAAGCCATCACGGTTCTTTATTGAGCAGTGGCTTTTGACCCACAGCCTCAGTCCTGAGCAACCCTTCTACCCTTCTGACCCCCAGCATCAGGTAGCCTTGCCTGAGCATGGAGAGATATGCATGGACGTCTCGTCTGTACCTTAAACACACAGTTCCCCTAACCAATGATGGTTTGAATGCTTTATACGTAACTCTACACAACTAAAAAGGTTTTTCCTAATGGATTTTATTCACAGTATTGCAGAAAACGGTGATATTCCTTGTGCTAACACCATGACTTAAGACTGCATCTCTCTCACAGCAGAGGGAGGTTTTGCGTTCTGATGATCACGTGCCTTTACACATCCCCAGCATTCAGGAGAGAACCGAGAGGTTAGCCTCTCAGTTTAAAGACAAACCAGCAAAGCTAAAGTGAACTCTCAGCACTGGCTGTCCTTGAATACACACTTTTTTCCATGCACAGCCTTAAACCGTTGATGCATTTTAGCAGTTAAGCAGTCTTTTGGCCTTATAACACAGATTTTGCAAAGAAGGAGTGGAAATTGTTTTCAAGGAATATTCTGGCTTAAATAAAGCTCCTATTCATGTTGTGTTCACAGGTAAAACACTCCTTAAGTGTGGTAAAATCACTGTAATATGGCCTCTTGTGGCTTATTGCTTTTATAAATAATCATTTTGGCAGCAGCAATATACACCACCTTTCAAAAGTTTAGGGTTGGTACTTTTTATGTTTTTGAAAGAAGTCTATTGTGCGCACTAAGGCTACATTTGTTTTTTCCCCCCATCAAAATACAGTATAACAGTAATATTGTGAAATATTATTCAAATTTTTCTATTTGAATATATTTTAAAATGTAATTTATTCCTGTGATGGCAAAGCTGAATTTTCAGCATCATTACTCCAGTCTTCAGTGTCACATGATCCTTCAGAAATCATTCTAATATGATGATTTACTGCTCAAGAAATTGTAATTATTATCAGTGTTGAAGTGTGTAAATTGTACACTTGCTGTTGACTTCTAGTTTTCTTTCTGCCTGCCTACCTGCTGTTCCCGTCGTCTTTCCTTTACATCCCTCATCTCTCTCTATGTCTCTCTTTCTGTCTTTACGTCTTTCAAAGTCTAAGAAAAAGACGCCAGACTTCTTCACAGAGCAGTGGTACAGAGCGCGTGATGCCAGCTCTGTTAGCCCTCTGCACTCTCCCAGCTCTTTCCGGCAGGTAGCAGTGATGCATCTAATGACTGCTGTGTTCTTGAGTCGTGTGTGTGCATGGATGTGTTTTCAAACACACTCTGTTAATAGGTTCTGTGAACCTTTTTTTCTGAGGTGTCTCTCTCCAGGCTTACATGTGTGTAACCAGATGTATGTATCAGTATGTGAAGCTGAGAATGTTGAAATACAACAAAAATTGACTAGTACTGTATGTTGCCAAACATTTTAACACAGCTGTAAGCTGGATGTGACCTATATTCATGAGCTGCATAAAGGAAACTAATCTGCATGTTCATGCAACATTGAAATTTCGAATTGAATTTGAATTTAACATGCTTCAAGCGTGATTGTTAAAGCCCAGAGTGAGTTTTTCAGGAGGTGCTGATAAATAGGTTTGCATCTTCAAGTATGTTTAAAAGTGTAATTTTATGTTGAAGGTTTTTATTTTAATTAACAGTTTTCCTTGGTACAACTTGACTGCTTCATTTTGAATTGCTTTGAATTGCTGAATTACACCTTGTGCCTTCTCTCGTCTACACAAATAACCATGCAAGAAAATCTGCATTTAACTATTTTTATTTTTAATTCTTCATTACCCTGAAACACTTACACTACCATTCAAAATTTTGGGTTTAGTAAGATATATGTATTTTATGTTTTGAAAGAAGTCCCTTATGCTCTCCAAGGCTGCTGTTATTTGGCCAAAATCATGATATAGTAATATTGTGAAATATTATTACAATTTAAAATAACAATAATAAAAAATTATAATAATATTTAAATAGAATAATTTCTATTAAATATATATTTTAACTTTTAATTTATTTTTCAGTGATGGCAAAGCTGAATTTTCAGCAGCCAATTCTCCAGTTTTCAGTGTCATATGATCCTTCAGAAATCGTTCTAATGTGCTGATTTGGTGCTTTAGAAACATTTCTTATTATCAATGTTGAAAAATGGTTGTAATGCTTAATATTTTTGTGTAAACCATAATGGATTTTTTTCAGGATCTTTTAATGAATAGAAAGTTCACATAACAATTTATATTTGAAATATACGTCTTTTGTAGCATGTCTTCACTGTCACTTCTGATCAGTTTAATGCATCCTTGCTAAATAAAAGTTTATTTTTATTTTTATAAATGAATCTTACTGACCCCAAACTTCTGAAAGTTAGTGTATGTTTGCGTCTTAAAGTATGTCATGATGTAAAACTGTAATTTTAGGCTGAAAGTTTTATTTCAATTAACAGTTTTCCATGTTACCTGTTTCTCACAACTTGCCTGCCTCATTACGTTTTAGCACTTTGAATTGCTTCGAGCTGAATTACACCTTGTGCCTTCTATCATCTACACAAATAACCATGCAAGAACATCTGAATTTAACTTTTATTTATTTAAATTTTTCATAGTCTTGAAAATTGCCACAGCATCCCACTCAGTTTTCAAACATTTATGCTTTTAAAAAAAACTTTTTTGTTCTGTTCACCACCTGTAGCACTATGTAAAGGTTTACACAGGGGGTGTGAGCTCACTGGCTGAGCAAATAGCCAATCAGCTTCAGGCTAAGGACGACCCCAGGCCCTTGCTTGAGAAAAGGGATTTGGTAAGAATTATGAGTGTTGTGGTATTGACGTACGCAAATGAGACTGCATAGCTCATTTTTGCTTTGGTACATGGCTAACTTGTAGTATTGGATATAACTCTGTGTGATCACAATGCATATACCATGATTCAGTGCACCGATAACTGGATCAATACACAGCAACAACAACAACTGGACAAGAATACCACCTCTACGAGATTCAATATAAGGCTAAAAAGTTGGTCTGTTTCAGCTTTAAAACCATGTACTCTTATACTGCAACAGTTTTTGTTCCAAACGAAAGGATGTGAGAAAGGTTCACTGTGTCGATGCTGAGCTACAGATGAAACTGTGAACTGGATTTTTTTTCTCGTCTGTAAAATACTATAGTATGTTATCGTTATTTGTTGTTTATTTATTTAGAATTGTTTTAGAATTGGTAAATTATTTTTTATAATTTCTAAAATGTTTCTAAATATTTTATTTTTATAATTTCTAAATTTACATAATTTATATAATTTTTTTATTGTTTTATTTTTAAGGATGTAGTGTCAATATAAGTACACTCAGTTGTGTTGATTTACACAGATTTGATTAGTTTTATGTTAGTGTCTTTGGTAACTATTGACTCTGCCATGCACCAGACTTTACACAAGAGCTGGATATTCAGCTCCTCGAAGCACAGAAGTTCATAAATTATTTTGGTGCATGCTGTCTTGCTTGACAGATTTCTAAGCGTTTAGGTGCCACTCCTTGCTCTCATTAAAAAAAAAAGACCTGAACTTGCATGTCTCACTTCTGTGTCTTTCTCTCTGCAGGGTTCCTTGCGGAAGGAGTTCCCTCAGAATATCGGAGGCAGTGATGTGTGTTTTTTCTGTCGGAAGCGCGTCTACGTGATGGAGCGTCTCAGCGCAGAGGGAAAGTTTTTCCATCGCAGCTGCTTCAAGTGTGACTACTGCGGCACCACCCTCCGCCTGTCCTCCTACGCCTTCGATGTTGAGGACGGTATGAAATCCATGTAGAATTAAAATCCCTCCTGATTATATTATTCATACTGTAGCTACTTATAAGTTACCTTTATTTTTTTCTACGTGTAATTTTTTTTATTGTTTATAACTTAGCTATTTTTAGTCTCTTTAATTTCCTGCTTGCTCATAGTTTTCTGTCATGAGATGTGCTTTGTTACCAACACAGTGGGATATTGTTGTTTGAGACAGAGGGACTATTTCTCTTCATCATCAACCATTCTTTATTAACTATGAGCTGTTCTGTAACCTCCCACGTGGCGTAGTTACAGATATGCATTTTAGGCGGAAATCAACCACATTTGTTGCATTTCGCATTTGATAAATCACCTCATTTGGGTTTTCTCAGATTTATGTCTGGAAACAGATGCTAATGGAGTACATTTGTGTGTGTTTTCGCTCTTGTAGGGAAGTTTTACTGTAAACCACACTACTGCTACCGACTTTCTGGTCTGGCACAGAGAAAGCGGCCTGCGCCTGCTGCTCCCGCTCCAGTAAATGCAAAGGTTCTGACTTCTTTAGTCTCTGAGTTTGGGGAAAAATCTGTTTTTATCAGAGAGTTTTTCTTCTGACACTGTATTCCCAGGCTGTACAGTCTATTTGATCATTTTTTTATGATGTAATAACAAAAAAAGGCTAATATATTCAGACATTTTTTGTTGTGGTCCTAGGAGCCCCAGGTGTTGGCGGTAACCCCCAACACAGTGGATGCCCCAGGCCAAGCCATAACTTCTCAGGCCCCTGTGGAACGCCGGCCCTCAGGTACCCGCCTTTCCTCTTTAGGCCCCATTCTGTGCCTCTCTCGGGGAGTAGGGGGCACCCTGCGCTCGTTGCGGCGAGCAATGTCTTGGACCCGCCACCAGGTGGCGCACAATCCCTTAGATTCTCCTTTCCTCCTTGCATACTGTGTTTATCTGCTCTCCTGCTTTACTCTCAACATCCTGCTCAATATTCTCTAGCATGACCCCCTTCCAGCCTCTGAGCTAATCGGGGCACTTCCTGCTCGCACATGCTGTGATATAGAGTGATATTTTGCTTATTTTGTGTATCCCTGATGATGTCACAAATGATTAACTCATTGTAAATCAGTTGGATGTATAGAATATGTATATTATTCCGAGTGGTGCAGCCTAATTAAATTTCTTCTTTTGATTATGAGTAAAACATCCAGGCAAAAAGGCATATCAATTAAGTGTTAACTACTGTTAATTAATTAAATGCATAATGTAGAGCTTTTAAAATGTTTGAAGTGGCTTAGAAATATCTTAAGGTATATCAAGATAACATATTAAGTGTAATAATAATGAACCTTTTTTGCCTGCATGTGTTATGAATATTCTTTATTTATTGCCTGTTTTTGTTACTCTCCTTTCTGTCCTTCCACTGTATATATCTGTGATTAGTGCCTTTAAGTTTGTGATTTGTAATTTCTGATCTGTGCGCCTTTTGTAACGTATTGCTCGTATCAGTGCTTGTGATTGGTGGACTCTGTAAGCTTTACCTTTCCCCTCTCCTATCAGAGCAGCTTGTTGCTGAGCTAGTGCCTGCATCTGTGCCTGTGATTGGTCTACACTCCCATCAGTCCTTGCATCTCTGTCCCAGTGTTTTTTCACCTCTTAATTCTCCTCTGCATAGTACTAACACCACTGCTTGTGGCATCCTTCATGTGTGTATCACTGAGAATGATTTACAATACAAAACTTCCGGTGAGTTCGTGCTACTAGGGTGAAAAATATAAAGTGTAAATGGTTATAGTGATTTTTTGAGAAGTTTTAGCAACATTAATATATTAATCATAGAATTAGTCATAGAAGTTTTAAAGGTTTGAATCTCATAAATAATTTTTTTAGTTACATTTCACCTAAAAATAAGAAAATAGAAATGATGTTTTGCGTAAAGAAAATAAAGTTTATTTTTAGGACTAGGTTAAGATGTTTTGCATTGTGACATTATTTTCTTTTGTTCATTTAATGCAAAAAAATATAATTTGTATTACTGTTATGTCTAAGAAAATAAGAAAATGGCATCATTATTATTGTATCATCTGACCTGTTTATTTATATTTTTTATTGCAGTGCTAAAAGTTATATATAGTTATGGTTTACAGTAGACTTAGACTTTATATAATTGGCCAAAAAACAGACTTCAATTTCTTCATGCAAAATATAATTTCTTTCATACTTTTAGATTGTGGGGTAAATATGGCTGAAAAAAAATATATATATGAAAGGTCTACCCTAGTACAATGTGTGAGAATAAGAATATTATATTATTTATTTATTTTATTTTTAGTATTCCTTTAGCTTTTGGGTGAGAAGATCAAATTAGTCTGAAATCATGCATCAAGTGAACACGACACACTATTTTATTCATGGGGTCTGTCACTATATAATCACTATATGAGGCATATTCGTTATTCAGTGAGCTCTGAATACATCGGTTATAATTCGGTTACGGGTGACGAGTTTTTTCAATCGATTCTTTTTTTATGGATTGCATGCTTCATTCCTCTAACCATTTCTACCATCACAGTCATGTTTTTATTGTTTAATTTCATGCAAAAAATGTTCTCACTGGCTTGATTTGGGGTTTGGGATTTGCTTCACTGAATAGACGTGTTAGTCATACACATGTCCACCGGTTCATTAATGTTAAAAAAGTTCATTAATATTAAAACTAAATTCTTTATCTGACATGCTTTAATAGGAAGGGAAAAAGGCAAGGTAACCATAACTTGTATTTATTATTGAAGGATATATTATTTAAGAGTATTTTACTGACAACAGGGTATTTAAATCTTTTTAAATCTAGAATATATGTGTAGTCATGAAGGCCAAATATTGCTTGTGTAAATAAAGTTAAAGAGTTATCACTTTGACTGTGTTTGTCTTATTTGTCTGAGTGGAAATGAATCCATATGCAATCATTTGTTTCCTTCAAAAACAGCCTTAAAAGAAGGTAGGGTGGGTGGACTGTAGATATGAATTATATGAAATATTTATTATAATAAACTTAGTCTTTATACATCTTTGTATTGACACCTAATGCTTTTAGCTTTAACTAAATCAAGAATTTATGAATTATATTATGCAAAAATTATGCTAATTGCTACCATGGCACCCCTGCATAACACCCGTGAGCCACTTTCTATCTGTTACATATGAACTATTTACATGTATGACATTTTCTCTTTTCTCCTCCTTTTCTGTCCATCACAGTGACAGAGGTGAACGGGGTGACAGAGCCCAGTGTGGCCAAACGTCTTAAAGGGACTCCTGAAAGGATCGAGCTGGAGAACTACCGTCTCTCTATGATGAGAGAGGAGGAGCTGCAGGAGGTGCCCGAGGAGACGCTGGCCGAGCACAACCTCAGCAGTGTGCTGGACAAAGCCACCGACATTGAGGAGGGATCCAGGTATCTCCCTCATCTTTATATCATGTTGGTTACGCTGTTCTAGGGTGTTGCTATGCAGTTTCTATCATGCGAGCTCCACTAATTAATTATCAGTCATTTTCAGCCATTACATAATATAATACATAATATAATGAAATCTGTGCTTGTTCATTAGTATTACTTAGTAGTACTTTACTAATATAGTTCTGCTGTAATTAAAATGTGTGACAAAAGTGTTTGCATTTTCCACATTCTTGTGTTCCCATTTCACATGATAGAAATTTTTTTATTGCAGAAGCCAAAATTAATTTAAATTTGTCATATGGTCATTTTGTTCAAGAAAAGTGACTTGAAGTAACAAGGACTGGCGTACTAGACTATTTTGAAGCTCATAATTTGAGGACACAGTGTTGCCATTACTTTTTACCTTTGTTGATTTTCAAATGTTCTGGCTTGGAATCAAAACTTTTAAAAATGCAGGCAAGTGTCCTAAAGTGAACATGAAATCAAAATAGTTTCTTAATACTCATTTCTGGTCTTATTTAACAAACTTCTTATACAACACCTGTCATTCCATTTTATAACAATCTCCACTAATCTTATTTCAAAATTTAGGTAAGATTTATTTTTCTGTTTTTTTTTTAACGCAATTAATTGTTTTATTTAGCAAAAAAAAAAAAAAAAAAAAAAATCATCTATCTTGACTTTCTATTCATTACAGAACCTCAAAAATATTTCCGCAAAAATATTAAGCAGCACAACTGTTGTCAATATTGATAATAAGAAATGTTTCTTGAGCACTAAATCAGCATTAGAATGATTTCTGAAGGATCATGTGACACTGAAGACGGGAGTAATGACAGCAGAAAATTCAGCTTTCTATTAAAGGCAGAGTAAGTGATTTCTGGTAGCCAATGTTGATATTTGAAATCACCAAAACAAACACGCCCCTACCCCAAAAGGGTCTTGCCCCTATTTTGATAGCTCTGCCCCAAATATACGTACGCAACCCAGGCAACGATTAGTTCTGTGAAACAAAGCAAAACCAATGTTACACCGTGTCTACGGACGTGAGCGGCGCGGCGCAACAAATCCCCGACAGAAAACTGCTGCCGGGTTCTATTTATGACGTGCTGACACAAATTTCAAATGGTTTTCAACGGTCGTTTGATCGCGTCCAGTGTAGGCAGACTTTAGCTGTTGTAGACACGGTGTTACTCACCTACTGAGAAGAAACAAAGCAACCTCGGCGTCCGATCACAGGCCTCCGCTCCTTGAGTTCTCTCCAGCGCTGGAAAGCTGATCCGATATTTACACGGGTCCTACTTCTTGCCTTATCGTTCCGCAGACGTTTTCCTCTTTTGTTTTTTATCCACCATCCCTATCTTTCTGTCGCTCTGCTCGGCTAATGTCCGTCCCATGCACTGAAAGCTCTCTCCTCCACATCACGAGTAGACACGCCCCTTATTGCTGATTGGCTACAAGTTTGTTTTGCGATTCGGCCCGAATCAGTTTTTTAAAGTGTTTTTGAAAAATCACTTACTCTGCCTTTAAAATTTAAAATTACACTTTTCTATTTTAATAGTATTTCACAATATTATGGTCTTTCTGTATTTTTAATTCAATAAATCCAGCCTTGGTGAGATTAAGAGACAAGAGACTTCTTTCAAAAACACTTAAAAATCGTACCGACCCCAAACCTTTGAACTGTGGTGTTGATAACTTGCTTTGAGTGTTTATTTGGGACTAAAAAGAGCAACCAGGGGTCATTTGGCGATTTTTACACACTTATCCATCCCTGCAGCAGCTCAGAGTCTGATATGGAGGAAGAGGATGAAGAACCGGAAGCGGCCGGCCCGTCCGATCTGGGTGGGGTTCCCTGGAAAGAGGCGGTGGAGCTCCACGCTAAACTAAAAGGAGAAAGCGACCCTGGCGCAGCAGAAGACGACGATGGCCTTCATGATGGAGATGGAGAGATGGACGAGGATGAAGAGGAGGAAGATGAAGACGAGGAGGAGGAGGAGGAAGAAGAGGAATCGAGTGATGGTAAGCATCGCCTCAGTGCTGGTGGCTTCATTGTGCTTGTGAGGGTGATCAAAGTGTCTCGACACAATGAATAATGGATGTAGATGGATGTCCTGGACAGAATGGCCTGTTTGATGGCGGTTCATTTGATTTTAGAAGGCAAACTTGAAGTAGATTATATTCTTTTTCTTTTTAGAAGATCATTTTAAAGGAATAGAAAGACTGTAATGTGTTTGCTCTGTAGAGTCTCAGTTCCTCTGTCCACTTCATATCATCTTTATGTATGTGGCGTCTAGCTCCCCTGATTAGATATTATACGTTCACCAGGGTTGTCTGCTGTCTCATATTCACAGAGAACTTCTGAAATTACGTTTTCTCTTTGAGTAAGACTTTTTCTGATGAAAAATGTAAGACAAAAGATTTCCCAAGAGATTGCTCTAACCCAAGAGCTTCAGCCCCTGCCCTAATATATAATTTTTTTTACACTGATATGTCTCATCAGTGAGACGCTGAATCATTCAGCGATTCTAAACTTGTTTATACTAATGTGCTACTGTTACTCGCCTTTTCAACCTTCTGCATTTTCAGATGTTTGCGGCATCTCTGGCAAATCAACTAGTTTTCCTTTTCCAACCCTGTGTCTTGTATTTCTCCTTTATAAAAAAGAAAATTTTATAACTTTCTTTGACACAAAACTATTTTACTGGGTGAAATCTAACAAAAAGCTAAGGAAAAAAATTTGTGAAGAACCTTTGAAATTTTGACATTTTTTAATTATGGAACACCTGTCACCCAATCAGAATCACGGACTGTACAATGCCATGGTGTAGTATTTTTTAAACAACAGTATATAGTACTTTTTGGTACTTGTATTATACTGTTATATTAAATCATTCCAAAGATTTGCCATTTTTTGTCAGTAAATTTTTTTAATTCGATAAAATAAATAAATATTCACCAAAATAATTAAATGACCCAAATTATTCAATCAGTATACTGCCAAAATCCAAAAGTCTATACTGTAGCTGATACTACTGTTGAAGTCCTCAGTACTTTGGTCTCTGAATGTTATTGGAGGTTTCTCGTTCTGTGTGTCATCCTGTACTGTGATGATATAGTCAC
>NW_015628726.1:2058208-2061624 GCF_001515625.1 Sinocyclocheilus rhinocerous | reverse complement strand
CCAATGTCATTTGTCTCTTGTCTCCTCTGCTCCGTCTTTTCCATCACTGTGTGTCTGTGTGTATGTGTGTGTGCTGGGGTAATTATATGGGATGACAGCGGGAGAGTATTTCCCCTGGGACAGGGAACTTCAGTCAGGTCTTTGGTTGGAAAATCTCGCAAATGAAGAGGATACGGGTGTATTTAAAGGTAGTGATGCCTGTGGATGCATTTGGCTTTAGCACACGCCGATACCTCATAACTTCATCAGTAACTGAAGAGTTATTGAGCTAACACAATTTGCCTTTTCTCCTGCTTTCCTCCTCTTTTTTTATTAGCTATTGATTTGTTTTAATTTAACAAGGCTATGCAGCTTTTACCATGAACATAATTGTTAATTGCTCTCTTTTTTTTCTGCAATGTTGTTTGTGGTTAAAATGGCATGCATTCACACCACCATGGTGTTTTGAATGAGATTTTCAGGGTGTTTTCACACTTGCTTTGATTGTTTGGTCTGAAACTGAGCTTATGTCATTAACATGAGTATCACTGTTAATACTAGCGGCATCTGTTTATCACTATATCTAGGTAACAGGAAGAGAAGACGCCAGCTTCTTTGTTTTATTAATGCTTTTATTGTTGTTTTACCAAACCTCAAAGGGGATAGTACACCCAAAAATAAAACTGCATCATCATTTACTCACACCCATGTTGTTCCAAACCTGTATGACTGACTTCTGTGGAACATAAAGATATTTTGAAGAATGTTGGTAACCAAACCATTTTGGTTACCATTGACTTATGTTATATGGACAAAACACAGACATTTCTCATTTTTCTTTTTTGTTTCATGGAATAAAGCTATACAAGTCATACAGATTTGGAATGACATGAGGGTGAGTAAATGATGACAGAAGTTTCATTTTTGGGTGAACTCATTTAACACGCAGAGAACATCATTAACGTCTGCTGCAAATCTATTGAAAATAATGCATGCAAGAATGCATGAAATTTCTGCGACGAAGGTATGAGAAATGCATTATAGGCCTACTATAATGATCAAATTGTTATTATTAGCAGTTCACTAATTCGGCCTGACTGTGATCCATACATGAACCGTAACCCAGACTACAGTTTCAAGCTGATTCGGACACAGTTTGCGGTTTCACGCCAGCTAAATTAACTGAATGCTGACATCACGTCTACTCAAATTCACACCAAAAGCTCAAGTGTGAAAGCACCCACAGAGTTGATTGTTGCTTTTTAAAAGTTGCTGTCATATTTGAAGGAGCCTTTTCTAAAGCATGCTACTTTTCTAAAGTATATACTAATTTGGCACTATTCTAAACTATAATGTTTTCCTCTCTTTTTGTCTTCTTCAATGTGTCTGTCTGACCATTTATGGCTGCTGAATCTCACTCTCTGCTCACATTGATGCCTATGGGGACTTTTTGTGACCTGGACCTTTTTACTTTTTTAAACAAATTGGATTTTCTGTTCTTGACGTGCTAATGGACTCGCCAATTAATCCTACAAAATGATTGGGTCACCTTAATGGCTACACGTAATGCCACCATGCAGCTAGGAACCTGCAAATCCAGCAAGCCATACATCCAGTAGACCCTCTGGACATCCAGATGGACAACCACTGGACATCTAAACAAGCTGAAGGGCTGGTTGAGGGCCCCTTGCTGTCACCCTTAGGTTCTCAGCCCTCACTGAACAACACCCAGCTCACACAGCCCACCTCCTCCACAGGTAACCCCATGTGGAGGAGTCATGCCTGGGCCCTGTGGCTTTTAGGGGGTAGTAGATGGTGCAGTTTACACCTGGTATTAACATGCATCTCATATGTTTTTCTGTGTAATTGGATTTTGGGAGTAAAATATGTTTTTAAAGTTTGTAATCAGTTGATATCATATGCTTAATATGCATGCTCTTCTCCTCTATTTAGATTACCTTTGCCATCATCTGCTGTAGCACTTAAAGTTAATCTTTAAAAACACTAAGTTAATAACACATTTATTTTTCATATTGTACATTATAATCTCATAATGCCTAAATTCCCTAATAGCATTTTTTTTGGACAAAATGGTACAGAATTTCAAATTTGGCATGAAAATAATTATCAGAATCGGACAGAATTTAATAGTAGTGAATTCCTCCTAGTATTTTTCGCTGTTCACTTTTAGCTGGATCACTCTAGATGAATGTTGCCAGGTGTAAAGGAGGTTGTTGTGTGTGTGATTTGCATGTGTGATCGCTTTTTGATGTGAATTTCTCAGGTTTCATCTACAGTAGTGTTTTGCTCGCTTATCATACTTTCTGCAGTCTTTCATCTTGCTTTAATACTTTTTCTATATCACACTTTGTCATTGTTGTGACATTATTTTGACCTGTTACGGGTGGAGTTATTTGTTCTCCTATATTTTGTGTGTACTTATGTCTCACTTTATCAACATTCTGGATATTGGGGCATTGCTCACTAAGTATATGCCCCTTTTTCTGTTGATCTCTTTGATTTATTCATGAATGTATGTGTATTTATGTTTTGCTGTGTCTGTGCATTTCATGTACCTGTTCCCATTCTCATTTTCCATTGGTTTAATTGTAGCCCCCTCCCACAAATCCATGCGTCATGAGGCTGTCAGAGCCTGGTTGGACTCGATGTCTGGAGGTAGAGAAGAAAAACAAGTCCAGCAACATATATTAGTGCTAATACATGCACACATCAGCGCATGGCAATACTATTGAACACTTAACACCACTGCAATCATTGTTGAACATTGATTGCGTGTTGAAACATCACATGCAAAAACAAGTTGACGCTACTGCATGCTGGAAGTGGCAAGCGAGACCGTGTCTGGTGTGATAGCTATTATCCTTCAGCTTAATCCAAACACACACTGCATCTGGCATGCAGGTTGTGTTTGGATCCTTCATCTTAATCCAAACACACACTGCATCTGACATGTTTCCTTCTGAAATAATACAAATTATGAAATGTACTTAAAAGTAAAACCATTTTGTCCCAGGATGCATGTGGTGCATCTGTGGAGGATGCAAAGAGCTTGTTGTGACATAATTGCAAGGCACTTCATCTGTACAGCGCAAGGCCACAGAGAGGTCAAAACCAGAAATAACTAAAAACATTTCTGAGTATTTTTGTGGTTCAGAGAGCGGACACGCACAAAACCCTTGAATACAACAGCCTTGAGCATGTCACAGAAGTGCAGGAAAGAAATAGACTGAACATGGTTGCAAACGATTCTGAAGCTGGCAAATAATCTCTGCTGAAGTTCAGAACTTTTGTTCAAATAATACCATTAATGTATGCAAAAAAAAAAAAAAAAAGGGGTGATTTTTTTTTTATTATTACCAGGGTCCAAAATATGAGACCCCCAGTGAAAATTCCTCTATTTTGCATTTTACTATCCT
>NW_015628726.1:2046292-2056574 GCF_001515625.1 Sinocyclocheilus rhinocerous | reverse complement strand
AAAAAAAAAAAAAAAAAAAAAGTGGTGGTGTGTGGAAGGGGGTGTCTCAGCTAAATCTCCCTCTTTATTTATGTTTGTAATGTTCAGTTTGGTGTCATTGCGTTTCAATCACAACTCTTTACTCACCCCTTCTCAACAGCTGCTGTTTTTGAGCCCCATCCATTTGACTGTGTGTAAATTGACACTTGCATGTGTTTAACTACTAATACAATTTGTTTATTTCTACATTTTGCCATGTGCACTCATTGTGTGTTTATTTTAATGTTCCCTGAAGACCATCATTTGTTAGCTACATGATTGATTCATTCTGTGCTTGTTCTTTTTTTTGCACACATTCTTCATTCTTTAGCTGTTTTGTGTTGCTAACACCTTCTGCACATAGAATGTCTTCTAATATTTATGAGCTAATAGTTTTTACCTTTTCTTTTAGACTTTTGACCAACATTTTTCTTCTCCTGTGATCCCAGAGCGCTGTGAAGAGGATGATGACCCAGAAGCAGAAGCAGGCAGTCCTGACTTTGAGCCAGGCACTGAAATAGATCAAGGTTTGTCAAATCCATGTGCCATTTTATGATGATATATCATTATGCCTTCAGAAAGGTTACAGAGTTAACTGTTAGAATTTAATTAATTGAAAACCCCTTCACTATTTTGCGAAATAAAATTAGATTAACAGACTTGACATTTAAAGATCGTCCCTTACTGACAAACATAAGATAAAGTTGTTTTACATAAGTTAGTTACTTTCATTGGTCTTTGAAAGGATTGTGTTGCTTCCCCTTTTTGTAATTTATTTAATTTAATTATTTAAAAAAGGGGAAAGTATAATGGTAACAAGGGTTGACAACGTTTTTTTTTATGATACATTGTCTAAATTAATGCAGACAAAATGCTTGCTTTTAAAATATATGTTTCTATACATTTTCTATAGTAGTTTCTATACAGGCTCTCACACTGTTTTAATTTCTTTAATGTCACAGAGGACATTCCCTCAGACGCAGAGGCTGAAGCTCGCTCACATTGCATAGATGAAGTGGTGATGCTTCCAGTGGATAATGGCAAAGCAGAGAGTCAGGGACATGTTTCTAACACTGGTAATCATAACCTAATCATAATCATATAAATTCATGCCTTTTCCATTTCTTTTTGAGACTGATGATTGCAAATGTTTATGCACTTGCATAACTTGCGTCTCTGAACACATTACATCAATGTCTTGCTTCATAATTACGCAGGCTTTGATGATTAAAATCTCAACACAAGGGATTTTCAATGTCGATCAATATTTGAGCCAGTTTTATTTTTCCTTGCAGAGAAAACATCTGCAAATCCAAGGGAATTTCTTGTGGACGTTGTGCTGTCTCCAATCCAAAAACCTGCTTTACCCATTGAAGAGGTGATACAGGGTTGTGGGATCTAAATGTCTTGGTCTGACTTGTTTGCTTGGTATTTAAAATGACAAAAGCCTCTTCATACTATAAAATTCTACCATTCATTTTCTCTTTCTACAGGTGAAAGACATTTCTCCTGTAATACTAGTTAAATCTCCTGGTGCACGTTTTTTCCCTGAGCCCTATCTATTTGATAATGTCAAACCGAACATTCCCCCGTCTCAGAGTCCTGATGCTAAAAGTCCCCATTCACCTGCTGCTCAAATTGTTGCGCTATCGCCCATCTGCTCCCAACCTGTTCCACAACCACAAACAAAGTCTCTTAAATCTCCTGTCCAGCCTGAGCCTTGTGCCTGCTCTCCAACAAGTAATCCTTTGTCTCCAATATGTACCCAATCACAACCCTGCAACGAGCCACCCTCACCCCTCTCCACAAGCTCCCCTGTCAGGACTCAGCCAGTCCCAGCTGTCACTTCCACTCCTTTGGCTAAACCTGCTTCTGAGAAGAGAACCAATGAACCCTTGAAAGATTCAGTGCCTGAGGAAACCCCCGTCAAGAAAACGGACCTCATTGAGGAGTTCTGGTTGAAGAGTGCAGAGATCCGAAAGAGTTTAGGACTCTCTCCTCTGGATCGAAGCAAAGCATCAGTGGAAACTCCAACGCCTGAATCATCATCTCCAAAGTCTTACACCCCAGAGGACTTGTCTGAAGAGCAGAAGCCTACTTTCACAGGCCGTTCTATCATACGCAGGATCAACATTACCTTGGAGGGTCAGGTTATATCTCCGGTGGAACCTAAGAGTAATGGTTCTGAGAAGAAGGACTTGAGCAGCAGTTCAGGGTTGGGTCTTAATGGAAGCGTGACTACCAGTCAGACAGTAGCTAGTGACAGCTACAACAACTCTGATTCTACCATGCTTACCCCTCCTTCCAGTCCCCCACCACCTCCACCCAATGAGGAGCCAGCTTCTTTCCAAAACAAAAGGCCTCAGGTGTCCTGGGACAACCTTCTTGAAGCCACAGAGGAGCCTAAACCTGAGACTACACCCCCTAAACCTAAGACTCCAGTTAGTCCTCCTCAACCAAAACCAGTTGTGGCTCCAGTTCCAGACCCTGGAACTAACCCTCCTGTTGTTATGAGGGTAAAGGACCCGAATAAACCACGCCGTGAAGAAGTGAGAAAGTCTTTTGTGGAGTGTGTAGACGAGATACCATTTGCTGACGACGTTGAAGACACATACGATGACCGCACTCCGGACACAAGTGGTCTGGAAAAATTTTACACCCCGCCAACCAGCAAGGTCAACCGTGAGAAGCCGCCTTTACACCTGGCACTGGCAATGGAAAATGGCAAGCCCAACATACCTGGTGGAGTTTCCCGGACAGCAAAGGGTCCCCAACATTTTTCTCCTGAAGCCAAGGAGATTGCAGAAGAGCGAATGCGGGCACGGGAAAAGTCTGTGAAGAGCCAAGCTCTGAAAGACGCCATGTCCAAGCAGCTTACTAAGATGAAAGAATCAGATGCTGCCAAGGGTGCTGTGGCAAAAGTAGCCTGGAATGTTCCTGAGACAACAGGGAAAAACAAAAAGCAATCAAACACACCCAAGGACTCTGCAGTGAAGGCTTTGGAGTCCAAAAAGCAGACAGACACACTACCTGACCGTTTCTTCACCACATCGACCAGTAAGACCTTGGACAGTTCCGTCACATCTTCAGAAAGCTCAACAGGGGGCAAAAGCAAGAAGCGCAGCTCACTGTTTTCTCCACGCAAGAACAAAAAAGAAAAGAAAGCCAAAAATGAAAGGCTCTCTGGCACAGAAGAGACTCCACCCAAACACAAGTCCCTGTGGAAGGCGGTGTTCTCTGGCTACAAGAAGGACAAAAAGAAAAAAGACGACAAGTCATGCCCAAGCACACCCTCCAGCTCTACAACTGAAGACTCAGGGAAGAAGAAAGAATCACCACTGGACAGGTCCTCAGGTCAGCTAGAAATTTTTCATTTGAACAACTCCCCCTTTGTCAGAATTCATCCTTGTCTATGCTAGCTCTGTTCCAAAATCTAGTATGAATCCTAAATAGGCAGCTCCTTTCCAAAACAGCATCAAAACCATCATTGAATTCAATGATTTGACTCTCAAAGGATTCCTGTATAGTCTACTGTTAGCATATTGCTAAGATAATGTGGTACCTTTAATAAGCATGAAAGTACATTGCACAATATTGTGTAGAATATTCTCTATATATATATATATATATATATATACATTGAGATATTAATACTTCATGGTGTTGCTTGAACAATTTGTTGCTCTATAATCAACATCTTGCCTCATCCACAAATTTGGATTTATTTGTTTCCTGTAGTTGTTGCAGTGCATTCTGGGTTTCCCTTTTCAACAAAAAGTATATGTGATGCTACCTTAGAATTTGGTCAATGCAAGGTATATTAAGAGGCATCATTAAATTGCATACCTTTTGGAGCAGCCTTCATGCATGGAGCGTGCCTGTGAAAATGCTGAACAGTTCTCATTCAGGCTCACTTTAGACCCTCATGGGTTGTGTTAAAATCTTGCAGAATTTTGCTGAGTTTATTTTGAGTTACACATGTTTTTTTAAAGTCTCTTTTAACTGGGGATTTTCTTATGCAAAGTTCTCTCTAATTTACTGATGTAGATTTACGTCTGAGGAGAAATCTCAGCTTTTCTGAGGACTCTGATCTCTCTTTTGATGATGTACTGGAAAGATCCTCTCAGAAGTCCAAGGGTGATGTAAGTATATAATATAAATAGCTTCTTTTTTCTCATTTGAGTCAAATGTTTTCTCTCTGCAGAGTCTCCAATTTTAATGAAATCTTTTACTCTTCTCAGCGCCATGTGGACCTGTTTGACTTGGTATCAGATTTGAATAAAGAGGCATTTAAAGAGGAGAAATCCAAAGAGAAGGATAAGGACAGGGCAAAGGAAAAAGGAAAAAGAGTAACAGAGAAGGGCAAGGAAAGGTCAAAAGAGAGGGAGAATGAAAGAAGAGTCAAAGAAAAGATTGTGAAAATGAAGGATGTGGAACAGGAGAAAGGAAAAGAGGAAGAGGTATTTCAGTGATGTATTGCACAGCAGCTAGAAGCTACTGGGTTTCAGACAGAACATGAATGCAACACTATGCCAACAAACCAGTAAATATTTTAGTTAAACAGATTTAAAAAATATTGTACAGCATTGTATTTAATTCGTAACCTGTAAGAAATCAAGTATCTTTAGCCTTGCTGTGTTTGTGTGAAGGTGAATAGAGAGAGATTGGGGCTAGATGTGTAGAAGGACAAAAAAAAAAATCATATTCTGGTGTCCACCAGAATTCAAAGAAGGAAAAAAAAAAAAATATATATATATATATATAGTAGGCACTTTTAGAGGGCAGTGTTCATCTGACTTTCATAACTAGCCGTTGTGGTCATGACTCAGGTCACAGGTAGTTTGTTTTGTGAGTTTTTTTTTTTTTTTTTAGTATTCTCTAGCAAATCTTAATCTAGATTACGTCTAAAAGGTCCAAAATTAACTCTTTGCCACACTTGCCATTGGTGGGTGAAAATTTTTGGCCATAGATTTTTTTTTAAAACTATTTCTTACTAATTTTGTTGGTTAATGTGATGAATATTTCACATTCTGTCTGTGAAATATTCAGTTTGGTTGGCGGGGGTTAATTTTGGACCCTGAGTTTAATTGTGTTGCACAAAACACGGTCGTATTAATTTGTACTTTTGCACTCATCCCAGTGTCCTTAAATGTTAAGTCTTGTTTTTGTGTGTTGCCATAGAGTCCTGATTTTGTTTAATTGTACATTAACCCATCTAATCACATAATTTTTGTTTTGTTTGTTTTCCTTTTTAATTTATTTTTCTAAGTCTGTTTATGTACCTCATGCATTGGCGTTCAAGAGATCGTATGCCACAAAGGTAGTGTGTTCATTCATTCACATTGGTCTACCTGTTTTACGCATGTCATATCACACCGTCATGCCTAACCCCTGTCTGTTATTGTTGGTCAAAACATGTTTGCTTTATTGTTTTACTAACCATTTTCTGCAGCATGGTGAAGGCTAAAGCGCCCCCTTTCTGTTGGAGGATGTAACCGTATCACATGACGTTCTTAAAAGGCTTTCTGGCTGCATACTGTTTTCTGTACTGTGTACCTCACTGGTTTACATGCAACTTGTTTTTCTTGTTTCATAGCTTCTACTAGACTTTCTTAAAGCATCTCCAGTCAATATTTTTTCAGTCTATGTCTGTCTTACACTTTGTTACAATTGATTGGCTCTGTGCAAAATACCAATGAAATACACAAAGAAATATCTATCTATCTATCTATCTATCGTCATAGTCTGCGAATTTAAAGTTTGAGTCAAGTCTTCTTTTTTGTTAGTATTACTGTTTTGAGTCTCTTTTGTACTGATGTCAGGTGTAGTAAATTTATGAATCATGTTTTCTTTTTTTGAGTACTTAATATACTGAAGTGTTTAATTATTTGTTGAATTTCCAGCCAAAATACACACACAGTACCATTATTGTGATAAAAAGTTATACTTATGATTATACTTGGTTACTAATGACTTGATTATACTGCTAAAATCGCATCTAGAGGTGCTTTAGAATTGTAAGTCAGAAGTACTTAAGTATGTTGTAGTAGTTACCTAGCTTTGACATTAGGCTCTGTTTTAGACTCTGCTGAAGCCTTCTATTCCACAAACCCCTGCCGTAGACATCTATGAGATGCCAGACAAGGATCCATCTACAACTGACCTGGACACAGGTTACAGGAGCGCTGGATCTAATTTTTAATTTCCTATTGCAGAAAACATACACGGAGGAGGAACTCAATGCCAAGTTAACAAGAAGAGTACAGAAAGCTGCACGGAGGCAGGCCAAGCAAGAGGAGCTCAAGAGACTCCACAGAGCCCAGGTGAAAGCATACTAATGACTTTTTTTGCATGAGGTTGTCAGAAAGTTGAATTTCAGCCATCGCCATGCAGAAGAAATGAGTGTGAAATTACAAAATTAACTAGAAGCTGCTTTTTGATTCCTCAGATCATCCAGAGGCAGCTGGAGCAGGTGGAAGAGAAACAGAGGCAGTTAGAGGAGAGAGGTGTCGCTGTGGAAAAGGCGTTGCGAGGGGAAGCAGGTATTTCTCTTTCTGTCTCACTTCATTCTGAATGTTTCCTCAGATGCGCTGCTGAAGGGTTAAAGCCTTGGAGTAGATCTTCATATCTCATGCTTTTCTTTGTAGTGATACTTTGACCTTTAGGTCAGAGCGCTGCATGCTTGCTGTTGTTTCTAGATTCAAGCTTCAAACTACAGTGCAGACTTAAAATGATGTAAAATAATGTTTATGCATTATTTGCCTTATGATTAAAAGCGATTTTATGAACTTGGATTAGTTAGTATTCTGATGCATAATAATGTGATGCCTTTTTTTTCATATACAAACCTTGCTAGAAGGTTTTATCTCATTTCTAAATTTGTGACACCGGGCTCAACATAGACATAACATTAGCATTACATTCAGAGTTCACATGGTTATGGAAAACCTGGAAATGACAGGGAATTGTGATTTCCGGGCCTGGAATAGGCAATGATAATTATTAAAACCTTGAAAGTCATGAAAAAGTCATAGACTTTTTTGTAGTGAATATCTTTTTTTCTTGTTATGCTCAGCTCTAAATTATTTATATGCCAAAATTGCTTTTTGAGCTCTCCAGTTGAGCTGCAAGCGAATCTCAAGGCATTTTTTTGTTTTCTTGGACACATTTTTACATTTAAAAAAATCATTTAAATCTATTAAGTCCAAGGTTTTGTACCTGACATAAAGTTGGACCTGGCCCTGCAAACTCTGTAAAATAATTTGTAAAAATCTTTATTCACTAGAAGATCCTTTAAGAGTATTTTAAGTCTTAAAGTCTTTATTTGAAAATGTAAATATATGTCTATATATACATATTAGAAATATGTTTTTTTTTTCTTCAAATATTGCAGAAAATATTGCAAAAACTGCAGTGTATAATGCTTCTAATAAATCAAATATAGGTATTGCAAAATTAATGTTTTGACAGTTCTATGGCTGTTCTCATCATATTTTATGTGTTTTCTGCATTAAATTGCACATGACAAGCTATCACAAATTTGGATTTTCCTTTTGATATGTACTACAGTAACAGCTGAGAGAATTACTAGAATCTTTTCCATTATTGGATTCAAGGAAAAATGGTTTCCTGTTGCAAAATATGAACAGATAATATTAACAAAATCAAGTAGCTGTAGCTGTAACAAATTAAAATTTATGGATTTGTGATTTCCAGACAGTAGGGTAATTATAGGCAGTAGAAGAAAAATTATGAATTATTGCCTCCTCTCTCCCCTCCCCCTCTCCCCTCCATCACATCTTTTTTATCTAGTGTTTATTAATCTCTTTTTATTCTTTACTCTCTCTAAGGGTTGTATAAAGGTTCTAGTGTTAGTCCAAAACAGCGTAAGAGGCGCTCAGGTATCCATGGTGATAACTCTAGTAGTTGTTGTAGTCGTCTCAGCGTATCATGCCATTCTCATGCCGAACATCGTCACTCCTGGTCTCTCCTCACGTGTGTCTCAACTGCATGCCCCATCAGTCCGGTCATGCCAAACATAGATTTGTATGCTGCCTCACTGGATGTGAGCCACTATAAATGATAAATAGGCTGTTTCTTCGGTTTTGAATCTATATCATTCCGTTTTGTGGATCCTAAAGCACCTTTTTCTAAGTTGTGAGTTGTCTGGTAAATGCTATATTCATGTTTTGTTGTTCAGCATAACATATATTCACAAGCTGTTCAGGGTTAAAATGCCTGATATACATCGAATAACAGGAGTTTTAGATAGATTCTAGATAGGTAGATAGGTGTTTAATCAAAACAAGGGTTTGATACAAAAACGTATTCGCACTCCAGAGTCTCCCTTGTGGCAGAACACAGCAGTGTAACAAATCTATGTGCTCATCTACCATTACAGGACATGCACTATAAAAGCAAGTTACTACATGTGTTTACATGCCAAATAACAAATGTGATGAGTGTGTATTCAGCATACCTTAGTGTGTGAGCGTGTGTGTGTTTGTGTGCAACATATGCATGACTTGAAGCTACTGGCTGTGCCTGTGTGTGCAGTAACATGTTTCTAATATATCCTTATTATAGACTATTGGGGAGAGTCTAATTACAGTGAGATCCTGGATTTGCATCTGGGCGGTATGTATTTCAAATCTGTTGCTTGAAATGGACTAACATCTGACGCCCTCTTTTCCCCCTGTACTTACTGAGTCTTCCCTCTGCCTAAATTTTCCCTGTCATTTTACCCTGCAAAAATGTAATGTTAATTCACTTTATGTAATTTAGATATTTTAGGAAATGTTTATATTATATAGTATTATATTAAATAGTATTTTCTTATTTGTATATTAGTAGTAAATAGTATATTCTTATATGATTTATTTTGTATTTATATTTTAATCATTATAATCATGAATTTTTTAAAATTATTTATTTAATTTTATTATTATTATTTTTTAGTGACAATCATTAAAATCAAACCAAAAATATATAATTTCTTAACACATTTTTTGCCCAAAAATTGCTTGCTTGCAAATGGCTCTGGCATTATATTTGCTTTCAGTTTTAATCTTAGTTTGCAAACTAAAAATGTGCCATTAATATTTAGCAGCATCTGAAATCCAAAATGCTTAAACAATCAAATAAATGTAGCTAGCTTGCAATCCTGAGTAAGCCCCTCCCCTCTAGCCTTTTGTTAGATGCCTATGGCTGTCTGCTTTACCCGCCAGCACTTTAGCTTTCATATTTTCCTCCCATACCTGCTCAGTTGCATAGGGGCCCCGGACCCCGAGAGATCCCAGTGTTCAGTGCATCATTCCTGATTGCGATTGATCTAATCATGTGTGGCTCGTCTTCACTGTGTTCCCTAAACTTATATCTCACGCTGTGGATCTGTTGAGTGCTTGTTTGAATGAGTGTATTGTCTTGTGGCGTTTCGTTGATCACACTGTGAAGTTACAGGCAAGCCATGCCGAGATCACCCACGCAGACAGAGATAACGTGGAGCGCTGTTTGTGATGGTGTATAAATTACCCATAGTTTTTAAAGGACATTGAGGCATTGTTTAAACCATCTTCTGAATCTTTTTCAATGCAACCAGATGTTTCTTAAAGTAGCATGCCAAAAAGTTCTTGCAAGGTAACAAGGGTTATTTTAGGTGGTAGTTTATGGGTCTTTACACATGCTAAGAGTATATATCAACAATTGTTTAATTAGAAAACCCAGGTAAGTACAACATATTCACATTTTATAAATGTTCGGGTAAATTGTCTGAAGGTGTTGATGGGAAAAGCATTTGAAATCCAAAAGTTTGTAAGACTTCTGTTTGGCGTTTTAATGCTGCAACCACATAATTGCTTCTTGTGGCTACATTTTCTTTCATTTTTGTAACAGGTGCACAGAGATTAAGTGGCTAATATGTGTGCTGTTTGCTTGGACTGATTTTCCTGTAAAAGAGTTTTTTTCATCACAACCTAGTTGGTGGTGGACCTGCTAACAGTTGGTGGATTTCTTGTAATCCTAGCTCAAAAACACTGCATAATTATTGTCAGCATTCTGAGGCCTATGGCTTAGGCATAGCGGGAAAACTTGGTTGTCCCCATTTTTGTAGCCATTAAAAAACTAATTCAGAAAGCCTTTGTTGATTTCTGTGTAACTTTGCATCAGTGTGCATTTGTTTATGGCCTGTTTCCTGTGGGTCGTTTCCATGCATGTCTGCATAAGAATTGTGAGCTTGTTACTTTTCATGGATAATTAGTTACCAATT
>NW_015628726.1:2040648-2045958 GCF_001515625.1 Sinocyclocheilus rhinocerous | reverse complement strand
ATTATTTATTTAATTTTATTATTATTATTTTTTAGTGACAATCATTAAAATCAAACCAAAAATATATAATTTCTTAACACATTTTTTGCCCAAAAATTGCTTGCTTGCAAATGGCTCTGGCATTATATTTGCTTTCAGTTTTAATCTTAGTTTGCAAACTAAAAATGTGCCATTAATATTTAGCAGCATCTGAAATCCAAAATGCTTAAACAATCAAATAAATGTAGCTAGCTTGCAATCCTGAGTAAGCCCCTCCCCTCTAGCCTTTTGTTAGATGCCTATGGCTGTCTGCTTTACCCGCCAGCACTTTAGCTTTCATATTTTCCTCCCATACCTGCTCAGTTGCATAGGGGCCCCGGACCCCGAGAGATCCCAGTGTTCAGTGCATCATTCCTGATTGCGATTGATCTAATCATGTGTGGCTCGTCTTCACTGTGTTCCCTAACCTTATATCTCACGCTGTGGATCTGTTGAGTGCTTGTTTGAATGAGTGTATTGTCTTGTGGCGTTTCGTTGATCACACTGTGAAGTTACAGGCAAGCCATGCCGAGATCACCCACGCAGACAGAGATAACGTGGAGCGCTGTTTGTGATGGTGTATAAATTACCCATAGTTTTTAAAGGACATTGAGGCATTGTTTAAACCATCTTCTGAATCTTTTTCAATGCAACCAGATGTTTCTTAAAGTAGCATGCCAAAAAGTTCTTGCAAGGTAACAAGGGTTATTTTAGGTGGTAGTTTATGGGTCTTTACACATGCTAAGAGTATATATCAACAATTGTTTAATTAGAAAACCCAGGTAAGTACAACATATTCACATTTTATAAATGTTCGGGTAAATTGTCTGAAGGTGTTGATGGGAAAAGCATTTGAAATCCAAAAGTTTGTAAGACTTCTGTTTGGCGTTTTAATGCTGCAACCACATAATTGCTTCTTGTGGCTACATTTTCTTTCATTTTTGTAACAGGTGCACAGAGATTAAGTGGCTAATATGTGTGCTGTTTGCTTGGACTGATTTTCCTGTAAAAGAGAGTTTTTTTCATCACAACCTAGTTGGTGGTGGACCTGCTAACAGTTGGTGGATTTCTTGTAATCCTAGCTCAAAAACACTGCATAATTATTGTCAGCATTCTGAGGCCTATGGCTTAGGCATAGCGGGAAAACTTGGTTGTCCCCATTTTTGTAGCCATTAAAAAACTAATTCAGAAAGCCTTTGTTGATTTCTGTGTAACTTTGCATCAGTGTGCATTTGTTTATGGCCTGTTTCCTGTGGGTCGTTTCCATGCATGTCTGCATAAGAATTGTGAGCTTGTTACTTTTCATGGATAATTAGTTACCAATTCTTCCCATAACTGCAGAGGATGAGCCAGCGAAATGAGATGATGCGGGTTAAGACGAGTACTCAATGCATGTTAGATTGAAACATCCTTTCAATGAAATACCCCTTTTAATGTCTATTTGCTTTTTACGTGTCGATAGGGTCAGAATAGTGGTCACTTACATAGAATAGGAAACTAACCGTCCTCAGCCTTCACATAAGACTGTTATATTAGTGCTGATTAGTTTCAGCCACTTCTGAATGCAAACAAGGTCGAAGTGGAGCTTTCGAAGGTTGCGTTGACAAACTCCTCTGTGATAGCCCCTTGTTGTGAATTATCCGACATCCAATTGTTTCAGCATTTTAAAGACCATTCCGTCATCCTAGCTTTGCAGAGCATAAAGAATTGTACAAGGATCTGGCTTTTAATTTGCTCCCATGCATCATTGGCGAAATCCTTTACTCTGGTGCCAATCATTCTTCTAACATTCATTTGATGCGTTTTTATCTAGAGCTCTTTTTCCTCGTGTGGCTGGATTGACACCCGCCGTATAGATTGCTGATTTCCACATCAGACGTAGTGAGAGGATTGAGAAATATATTTTGCACCCAGGAATATCCCCAAAGATGATATAATAATTCAACCTTAGCTTTTAAAATCCATTTTTTCTAGACCCCACTTTCAGGAGAGCTACAATTGCATACTGTACTTCTTTGATGTAGCCTGTGCAGACTTTAGGTTTGCTCTTGAGTTGCCACTTATTTGCCCTCAGTAGTGCACAGAAGGAAAAGTTCAAAGAGTAGTTCATTTCAATTCATGTTTGCGCTCTGTCCCGTGTCATTTCTTCCCAATATGTGACATCACACTGCTGCTTTCAGTTTCTCCCGAGAGTTCTTTCTCTTTTTGATTTCGGTCCTCACTTTTATTTCTCTTCCACATCTCTTTCTTTCTCTCCTTCCTTCTTGATTTCACCCTTCTGGTCACCTCCACCACTCTGCTCACTCTCTCTCTCTCTCTGCTATCTCTCTCTCTCTCTCTCTCTCACATTCCTTTCCTGTGTTGTGGAAGTTGAGCCCTATGTCGGGACCCCTCGCCGAAGAGTCCTGTACCTCTGCCCCTGCTGTGCCCCTGAAGGTAACGTAAACCCCGTCATGTTTTCCGCCAGCCAGCTGTGTTACCATAAAAACATGGCCAGCGGCGTTACTTTGACAACCCACTGGACCTGTGGAGTACTGCTTTTGCCCTTCAACTACAAAGTCCTTTCCCCTGCCCATGTGTGTCCAGGCTTAGTGGATTTCCCCCAGCAGATTGCGTCAGTGCTTCTGATGTACAAATGCTAATTTGTAGCAGGCGAATAACTGGCTGGCTGGACGATATTTTTCAGTCTTTTGCCAATATTCGATTCCATGTCTCAATTAATGCTTTTGTTGTGAAATATGTTATGAGAATGATATTTTAATTTAATTAAACTTTTGAGGTGTATTTTGATATTTAAATATATTTTATATAATAATTTATTTTTCAGTATTTGATTTGATTTGGTACCACAAAGTAATTTTTATTTAGTGGCATTTATAATTAAAATCATTCATATCTAAAGAAAAAAAAACTCCATAATTTCTTAACACAATTTTTGCCAAATCGCTTTTTTGCAAATGGTCCTGGCATTATATTTACTTTCAGTGTTAATGATAGTTTGGAAACTAAAAGTGTTTCAATAAAATGTAGCAGCACAAATCCGAAATGCTTCAACAATCAGTCAGATGTAGCTAGCTGTAATAGATGTAGATAACAGATTTTATTTGATCTATTTATGTAGCTGCCAAGTAGATTCAAAATGTTTTAAGCAAGAAGTAACATTTTCATTTTATTTATATGCACCAAAATAATTCATTGTAATAAACAGGAATGTTATGTATTACATTTTAAAACACGTAGTGTGCCATGCAAGGATTTTCATGAACATCTGCCCCAAATTGACTGATGAATTGAATCAGGAAATTTGAAAGAATAAATTCGGGAGAATTTTTGTTAAAGAGATTAGATGTTATTAAAATTCTATATAACCAACAAAAAATCGAATATGTGGTAAATGTTTGGTATATCGCCCAGCCCTCAGCAGTAGCAGCTTAAGTTAGGCCCATATTTAGGTTCCCTAATTGATCAAGGTTCTACTTTTATTTTATATACACTTTAGACGTTCTAAAGAGGATGAGCATAAATGTGGTTTTAATTAGTACATTAGAGCAGACCTAATATGATGACACCGATTATTAGTGTCTATTTTGGGGGAAACTGCTCTGCTGACTGTAAGTGTGAATTTAAATAACAGCATGATTGTCATCTGCTCTTACCAAGTTCTAAAACTGTCAGTTTTACGTGTCCAAACCTCACAGCTCCTTTACAGAGCTGCATCGTGGTAATCCATAGAATATATATTCACTGTGTGTCCATATGTTTCCATAACACTGATGATTTGTTTTGAAGGATAGCATGTGTAAGGGGAACACTATAGGAAAGTGAGGTCTCCAAACTTGGTAGTCATTTTTATGTCTTTGTCTTACCATTACATTCAAATTTAAAGTCAACACGAAATCAATACTGACTCTGACATTTTATTTTATTTTATAATTTTTTTATATATTTTAATTTTTATTTATTTATTTTTTCCCTCTGACTCCTGGTGTTAATGTGTATGTTATCCCAAATAATGAATGAATGAATTAATTTTTTCATCAGAATAATAACTTTTTCGGATATCATAATTAAGGCCAATTACTATATATATATATATACAGCCGCCTCACACCCAAAGCACGCGCACATATAGAGACGCATCTGAGAGCGTGCGCCTTTGCGCGTAAACGGCCAAATACATACAAAAATATGTCAAAGTGCCCGTCTTGATGAGTATTCATGTAAACAGTCGATTTATACTAAACATTGTCGGTATACAGGCTATTAAGTTAATGTAAACAAACAGTTGAGAAACAAAACTTGTGTAAAAGTTTGATATAATTTAGTTTACTATATTAGGTTACCAATTTGTTTTATACGTAATATTTATACTATACATATAGTAAAATATATTTGATATTATGTACTATATGAATTCGATATTCAGTACTCTCAGTAAATTTCTGGTTGAAATATAACAATATATAAGTAAAATGGCAGCATTTGACATTTCATGTTGACTTTACATGCTGTAGCACAAAATGCAAAAGTTTGGCAACATTGTGTTTTTGTCAGTTTGTAATCTGGTGTGTGTAACTATGCCTGTATATAACGGTGCCCTTTTGGCACGACGTTAGCGTGACTGTTCTACAACTGTTCTAACTGTGGTTCTTCTTTCTCTGTTCCTCTTGGGAAAAGCATGGGGCTGAGTGTGGGGGAGGCCACTCACAGTGCGTCCCACTGGATAAGTTTAGCCTCCCTGTCCTCCGTTGTCCCTGTCTCTCACTGTTTTTATGTCTGAGGACCTCTACTTTGCCTCTGTGTGTTTAAAACAGTCAAGGCCAGCAACCGCGAGCACAGCCATTCGATTTATGTGTGTACTGTCTTTTTCCCTTTTGTGTTGCAAGAGCCGCCTCTCCGTCAGCTAAGTACGTCATGCTGCATCCAGGTTTGCCGTGCGATGGCTCATCTCAGCGCTTGGCTTCACTCGTGTGTTTATGTATGTGCGTGTAAGGATGGGAGATGGGATTTTCATAGATGTCTGGGACTGTACTAGCATGGGCTGACATGTACAGTTGTTCCCATATACAGCCGGTTGACAGTATTCTGCATTGATCATGGACTTCAGCACATGCCATGAGGCTTTTTACCTCATGCAATACGTTAGAGGAACGTCTAACTGCACTGCAGGTAAAGAATATTGAGTCACGAGCTTAACCCAGAGCCCTTTTTAAAGGAATGTTCCAGGTTCAATGCAAGTTATACCTGCAAGCTTTTGCTGCGTAATGTTGATTACCACAGAAAATTATTTTG
>NW_015628726.1:2026774-2038865 GCF_001515625.1 Sinocyclocheilus rhinocerous | reverse complement strand
ATTTTTTCATCAGAATAATAACTTTTTCGGATATCATAATTAAGGCCAATTACTATATATATATATATATACAGCCGCCTCACACCCAAAGCACGCGCACATATAGAGACGCATCTGAGAGCGTACGCCTTTGCGCGTAAACGGCCAAATACATACAAAAATATGTCAAAGTGCCCGTCTTGATGAGTATTCATGTAAACAGTCGATTTATACTAAACATTGTCGGTATACAGGCTATTAAGTTAATGTAAACAAACAGTTGAGAAACAAAACTTGTGTAAAAGTTTGATCCGTGCATGAGGTCTTAAAGAGACAGCAACCTTAAATAAACCTGCTGCTGTCAGTCATTAATGTTTATTTATACATTGAAGACTAACCAGTGTTATTTTAAAGTTAAATAGATTATTCTGTTTCTGTGGTATTTCTGTACCTGAATATTACTGAAAAACTTAAAGCACAGTTAATTTTAGTTGTATCTTGTTATTGTAATTGTTTGTGCCATTGCTTGTCATTAATCTATTCTTATTTTATTACTGACTGTTTACTTGTAAAATAAATTCAGTTCAGTTTGAAAGTTTTTTTTTTTTTGAGTATCTTCCTCACAATATAAATATGAATCATTTCAATATAATGAAACATTATAAATTGTAAAACACAAATACACTGGGTGACGAAACATTTAGGTTGGATGATTGTAGTTATCTTCCTCACAATATAAATATGAATCAACAACATTATAAATTGTAAAACACAAATACACTGGGTGACGAAACATTTAGGTTGGATGATTGTAGTTTAAAAATATGTCTAAGAAAATACCCTAACTCCCCCTCAAATTAAAAAATACCCCCATAAGAGCCACCTAAAGGGGGAATTCCCCCCCATTTTCCATTTATACTATACATATAGTAAAATATATTTGATATTATGTACTATATGAATTCGATATTCAGTACTCTCAGTAAATTTCTGGTTGAAATATAACAATATATAAGTAAAATGGCAGCATTTGACATTTCATGTTGACTTTACATGCTGTAGCACAAAATGCAAAAGTTTGGCAACATTGTGTTTTTGTCAGTTTGTAATCTGGTGTGTGTAACTATGCCTGTATATAACGGTGCCCTTTTGGCACGACGTTAGCGTGACTGTTCTACAACTGTTCTAACTGTGGTTCTTCTTTCTCTGTTCCTCTTGGGAAAAGCATGGGGCTGAGTGTGGGGGAGGCCACTCACAGTGCGTCCCACTGGATAAGTTTAGCCTCCCTGTCCTCCGTTGTCCCTGTCTCTCACTGTTTTTATGTCTGAGGACCTCTACTTTGCCTCTGTGTGTTTAAAACAGTCAAGGCCAGCAACCGCGAGCACAGCCATTCGATTTATGTGTGTACTGTCTTTTTCCCTTTTGTGTTGCAAGAGCCGCCTCTCCGTCAGCTAAGTACGTCATGCTGCATCCAGGTTTGCCGTGCGATGGCTCATCTCAGCGCTTGGCTTCACTCGTGTGTTTATGTATGTGCGTGTAAGGATGGGAGATGGGATTTTCATAGATGTCTGGGACTGTACTAGCATGGGCTGACATGTACAGTTGTTCCCATATACAGCCGGTTGACAGTATTCTGCATTGATCATGGACTTCAGCACATGCCATGAGGCTTTTTACCTCATGCAATACGTTAGAGGAACGTCTAACTGCACTGCAGGTAAAGAATATTGAGTCACGAGCTTAACCCAGAGCCCTTTTTAAAGGAATGTTCCAGGTTCAATGCAAGTTATACCTGCAAGCTTTTGCTGCATAATGTTGATTACCACAGAAAATTATTTTGACTTGTCCTTTTTGTTTTTATAACAAGCAAAAATTGTGGTTGTGTTAAGGCACTTACAGTAGAAGGAAATGGGACAATAAAATTGCATTAAAGTTCAAAGTCATTTTAAAGCCATTAAAAAGCCAGTGTGATACTAATTATTTCTGTGTAGAATGTATCCAATATTATGATACATGACTTTTTATCTAGAAAAAACTCCCAACCTTTTGCTAATTTAATAAAAAGTATTGTTGCAATTATTTGTGTAATAATAATATATAAAAAAATATATAAGTATATAATATTATTATTATATATATTTTATATCATTTTTTAAATAATTATTTGTATATTCAAAATGCAGATTTGTATTTATAATAATCATATATTTGATTCAAATATATTTTTTAAAAGCAAAATTCATTTTTTAATAAATTCAAAAATGAACAGCATTTATTTGAAATAGAAATAATTTATAACATTATTTCTTTATGGTCACTTTTGAGCAATTTAAAATATACTGGGTGAATAAAAGTGTTTCTTTAAAAAAAAAACTTTTGAACTGTCACGTGTTATTTATATTTATATATTATTTGTAAGAAATATTAATAATGTCTTATAAGAGAAGAGTCAAAATTATTTCTTGTGGTAATCAACACTTTGCCACCAGTACTGTCAGTAGAGCTGAATTTGTAAAGAAACTGGAACATTTCTTTATGATATGCCATAATTATTGCCATGCCATTGGGCTAAAATGGTATACAGTTGGGTAACTTGCATAATTTTTTGGAGGAAACCTCCTTGGAGCAAGCTATGGACCCACAAAGGTAAAACCAAGTTTAGATGAATTTAGATGTTCACACTTTTTGACATATACCTGTGACATTGCCTTGGATTATTGGGTAGCTTTCATAATTAATAGATGTAGTCCTGCAAAAGAAGGTTTCAAAGTTTGAAGCAATATCCACTGCCTTGAAAAAGACCAAATGCCTCAGAAGTCCAGTTGATCAGCATTGATCATGATATGCTGTCCAATCAGAAGCCGTACCTCCACGCCATCCTCTGTGAACCCGGCAGGCTCGACCTCATCACGGTCTTCCACATTCCCACCCTACTCTTGCCCTGACAAAGACATCCTGGCTTGGCTGTCATCGCATTTGCTGTGTGGGTGTCGGTGTCAGGTCTGTGTGTCAGCGAGTGGTTAACTGCCGGTTTCCTCATGCTTCTACAATTTGCTTCTTGCAGGAATGGGTAAAAAGGACGATCCAAAGCTGATGCAGGAATGGTTTAAACTGGTGCAGGAGAAGAATGCCTTGGTGCGCTATGAATCGGAGCTGATGATATTGTGAGTAGACACCCAATTTAAGATTCATTGCTCATTTCCCATTTCTCAATGCTCTTAATTTTTTTCTTAATACTTTTTAATTTTAACTTAATTTTCTAGTCTATCCACATTAAGAAGTTTTTTCAAACTATAAAAATAAATCAGAGCTTTATTTATTTATTTATTACAAAGAAACTCATATTCTTGTATGTTAATGTTTCTCCGTAAAAAAAAAAAATGTTATAATCGACACATTTTCCATTACACTGTTCTCCAAAACAACAGCCAAAAGTGGGAAAAAATATTTGCTGATCCAGCTTGAAGTTTTTGTCAAGTTTTTAGGATTAGGGTGTTTTGACTTTTACATTTGTGATAATTTTATGAAATTTTAAGATTTTTTTTAAAAAACTGTATAAAATAAGCCAAAACCTTTAAGTTATAAATTAAGAATTTGCATGTTAATGTATGTGAATCTTAATAATTTTTGTAGTTTTTTTAAGTTTTATTAATTTATTAATTTATTTTTTTTCCCAAAATGTAATATTAACAAACTCCAGTGTATTGTCTGGAGTCTGGATGTTTGTATTCATTGTACAAAAGGAACAAATGCTTAGTCTTTCGAAACAAGAACTGATGGTCTCTAAAAGGCAAATTCGCTGTAGACAACAAGATGGTGCTGAAATATTATACCAGATGCATTTATTTGATTCTGTTTTGTTCTATTTACATTGAGTGGATACGAGATGCAATTACATAGTGACTGTGCCACAGATGTAATCAACTGTGCAATTCTGTTTGCAAAGATGAGCACCAAATGGCCCATACATTCAGTTTCATCAACAAAACCCAAATTACAAAGGGGTTTTCATCAAGAAAAGAAAAACCATGTTTGTGGGATCTCCATAGGGAGATATTAACAGTTATGCAGTTATTGGCTGTATCACATTTGTCATCAATACTTAAGTTCAGTCGGTCAGTATTGGATATGTAATTATATGTGCTTGTTTCCCCTATTTTTACATTTAGATTTTCACAAATGTAGAAGTGCTCACTTAGAGTTAATATTTAATACACTTATAATTTAATAAGACTTTAAAATGTAATCTTTAGCAAGTCTCAAAATTAATATCCATTTTCATAATGTGCATTAAGGTAGTGAAGCCTAAATTCACTTAAATTATTTGAATTGTTTGATTTTTAATTTTAATATATTATTTTAAAATAGTATAGCATTTAAAAATTGGCCATTTTGAAACCTGAGTATGAATATAATTATTAGACCGAATTTTAATAACAGTGCAAGAAGTTTAATAACAAACAACTGATCAACCAAATAAAAGACGATCCACCAGTGCTTTTAACGTTTGCTTTAGTTCTTCTCAAAGTACATGGCTTAAAAGTGCATCTGCTCATCCATACCCTCGTGTTTGTCTGGACTGTCAAGCATAAACCAAACATCATGGTGATTTAATGGCAGATGGTTCCTTAATATCTATGTGTCGCATCAAGGAATCCAATAACTTTGAACATCAAAGATTTTTCAAACGTCCTCACACAAACTCTATAGTTTAACAGACGTTTGTTCTCTTCTTCCATTCAGTTCTACTTCTTCCTTTTTCTCTGCAGTGCTCGTGAGCTGGAGTTGGAGGACAGACAGAGTCGACTGCAGCAGGAACTGCGAGAACGCATGGCAGTGGATGGTACTTTGTGCTCCAGTATAGGCCTGATCATATTGTAACACCCAAAAAAGTGATACGCATTTTTTTTAAATCAATTTTTCACTCTCTGCAGACCATCTGAAGACCGAGGAGGAACTTGCAGAGGAGAAACAGATTCTGAATGAAATGTTAGAGGTAGTCGAGCAAAGAGATTCTCTGGTGGCCCTGCTGGAGGAGCAGAGACTCAGGGAGAAAGAAGAGGATAAAGACCTGGAGTCGGTGATGCTCTCTAAGGGTTTCAACCTCAACTGGGCTTAGCATAACAATGGCGAAACGGTTCTGACCGCCAGCGATTCCGTTTCACCGCAGGGAGTGTAAAAAATTGCAGAAAGAACCGGTCTGTCTCTCCCCTCGTTTTATTGGGCATGTCAAGAACGTTTACAAATCCACTCATGAGCACGATGATGATGTTTACGAGTACGACTCGGGGCGTTTTGTCCCTCGGCAGCCAAGGCATTGGGTTTTTTTTTTGGTCTTGAAAAGGGACATATCAATCCTGCTGATGTTGAGGAAGTCTGAGACTAATGATCTTACTAAAAGCCCGTCTTGTTTTTCAGAGAATGTCTGGTCAAACAGCTGTTACGTTTTCATGGACAAAATGTGTTTGGATAAACGTATAAGCATCATACCTCCAAGCAACAAATGGATGAAGTCTTTATAGGTGTGGTTCACAGATAAGCATGTGACAGACTTCTGTAATTGTCACAGACATCCTCAGCGACCGACACGTTGTGTTTGTAGCATCGACAATTGCACAATTTTCAAATCTGTCAGTAGCCACCTGATATTAGAGATATTGGTGTATGCAGGGAGCGCAACGATCTCGATGTTACGTACTTCACTGATGTTGGTTTCCATTTGTCTCGAGTGGCGTTAGCGGACATATATACTAAAATCAGTTTACAATCATTTATAATCCATGAATATCTGATACTTGTATTATAGTTTACATAAAGCAGTGGAGTATATATTAGTATGTAAACTTCCTCAATGCAGATAGTTCATAAGATTATCTATATACACACAATATGCATTGATATACAATCAAATGCATTATGCATTTGTTGGTTGGTCAGTGGTTTCATGAACAGTTAAGGCACCCACTGCTTTTCTGACTTTATTTAGTATCAAATCAGATGAAGAATTGGTGCCCATTTTCACATTTAATTATCTGCCACCATGGTTTGGTGTCATATTCCACTTTCTCCAGGTTTAGAGCAACATGCCTTTTTTAACTTCTCATGCAACAGCTTTTCACATCCACAGAGTTTTCTTATGTTTGCAGAGTGTGTTATTTATAATTGTCTTTGTAAAGTTTTATACCACATGAAAACGTTCCAGCACTGTCGACAGACACCGGTGCTGATTAACAGCGGGAGAACGTAGTCATGCTCGCAACATCGATATTGCAAGTGAACATGCCTTTTTCCTAAGTGTACATTTCATTTTAGTCACCGTTATGCTGTATAGATGGGCACATATTTTTTTTCTTTTACTGTAAGTACAGATAACTGTGAATAAAAACGTACACTTGGTCAAAGAGTTATTTAGACTAAAATGTTTGACCGATTTTATGGTATTTATTAACGTGTGAAAAAATGTATTATATGTAAAGTAAATGAATCCTAATTTTAAAAAATATGTTGGTTCTTGATTTCATTTTAGTCACCGTTATGCTGTATAGATGGGCACATATTTTTTTTCTTTTACTGTAAGTACAGATAACTGTGAATGAAAACATACACATGGTCAACGATAGTTATTTAGACTGTAAAATGTTTGACAGATTTTATGGTATATTTATTAACGTGTGAAAAATGTATTATATGTAAAGTAAATGAATCCTAATTTTTAAAAATATGTTGTTGGCTCTTGAAAATGCTTAATGTTGCTAATTTGCATATTGGGTATTGGATGTATGCAGAGGCAATAAAACAATGCAGTTGTTACAAATGACTACAGTGCTTGAAAGTTTTTTCCACCTTTTTTTTGCAGTTTAACTTCAACTTCTTAATATGCAGGCTTTATTCAAATGTATTCAACCTTGGTGTGCTTTTTTTAAACAAGAAATTTAAATTTGGAAAATTTTGCAATGTTGGTCAGCTTTCAAAATTTAACCCATTAAGATTGTGATATTTGCATATGAATTCTGAAGCCTTTTTTAACATCTGCATAGGTAATTATGGTGTTTATTATTATTATTATTATTATTTTACATATTTATCCATCAAGCATTTCAATGTTGGTCTGTATTTTTTTTTTTACCTGAAGCTTACCACTTGCCACTGTTCATTTGTATCTTTGCAAGTACTGGTGTTTGCTTCAGGAAAGGGACATTCGCTATTCAAATCTTTTAAAATCCAAGCAGATCTTTTCAGACTTAAAAACTACACAGCAAGAAAATACATATAAGAGGGAAACTGTAGTAAATCTTGACCTTTGGAAGTAGGGAACGTGCAAAAATTATTTTGCATTATGTAGCACAAAAACCAACTTCCGATTTCCAATTTAAACATTAACCCTGAGCCAGTGCATTCATAATGGCGGTGGGAAGTCTGACTCATTTCTCGAATCGGTTCCTTTGAACAGTTCGTTTCAACTTTTCACAGTTCAAAGAACTCACTTTCACTTTCAACTTTTCGTTCGTTTCAAATGTGTCGGTTTAGTAAAACGATTCGCTGCATTATTTTATCACGTTTCTTGATATCTTGGCATATTATGCTCTAAAATGGTCCAGTACCACACTTTTATTAAGTTTTATTATTAAAGTGGTTTGTTGTGATTTTATGTGTCCCATTTCGATTCATGATGCTATTTCAGAACCTATAAAACAGTTTTCATTTGCATATCTTGGCTGAAAATATTGCTATTGACGCTGCGCGCCGGACGTGTTCGAAAAAGACAGCCCATATTTACTCGAGATCCGCTCGCACCAACTCGGTCCGATTCCTGAATGAATCATTCAGACCGTTTTTGTGAACTGGTTCAAATGATTCATCAGGAAGATCCGAGTCTGACTTCAAAGGCTGAAGCTCACGACTCACGAGTCTGCTATCGCTGAAGGAAACCTCTGGCTGTGAGAATGAACGTCTCGAGTTTCAGAGACTGCAAGGCAAGTTAGGAATTGTAATTTGTTTACAATGTGTAATTCGCAAGCAACTTTTTATGGGTTTCTCGAGATAAAAGTAGCAAGCTGCAAATCCGAACTCGTTACATACGTCTCATTAGCTTTTACTAGGTTTGCGCTATTAAACACCTGAAAGGTGGAACGAAATGTTATTTCACCATGTCTGCAGTGCACTTTACAGACAGGACAAAAACTTTGTATCAAATACAATCTACTTAATATACGTAACGCTGTAAACAATGCAAAGAATAAATGCAAAAACTAACATGTAATGCACACTGTAAGGGTTTCAGTTTGTTAGCAGTTTTTTTATCACAACAGATCAATCCTTGTTAGAAGAAGTAAAGTTAATGTGTTTTGCATGTTGTTCTGCACAGTATATTGCATTAGATATTGTATTAAATATTGCTATGGTGGCACAAAACTAATTCAAGCAATCTTACCAGGCCAACATTTTCAATTACACTTCATACAGAATATCATCTCTGTTGTGCATGTGTTGTCAGGCATGGAAATCAGAAGGTCTGCCGTTGTCCACCAGCAGTAATGAGGCCTGTAAACTATACGATGCTATACTCTCTCAGGTACATATATACTGATACTGATAACTGCGTGCTTTTGCTTCTGCATATACAATAACCTGAATAATACTGTCTCTGGTGATCAGTATGTGACCTGGCGTAACAATGAGACACTGGGAGGAATAGAAGGCTGTATTACAGCCGTCAAAGCTGCAGACCCGGACTTTGGTATGTGATTGCAACACTTAACAGTGTAGTCTGTTAAAAGTCACTGTACAAAATGTTGTAACTATTAAATGGCTTCTGGATTTAAATTGCAGTGTTCTGCTATCACATTTTTTTAAATATCACTCCACAGTGATTTCCCACATAATATTTTTAAGTAATTTTATCTTAAAATCAATAATGTCCATTTATTTATTTGGTAAGTAGCCTTGTAATAAGTGTGATAATGTACATTCAGCTGGTCATTATCGCAAGATAAGCTCCTTCACGGTGATACAAGCCATTCATGGCTTTCCTAAATCCTCATTAGTCTCTTGTCTGTGCTGCAGTGATGGGTCATGTGATCTCTACTGGGCTGGAGTTGGTGGGAACAGGAAGTTCAGTCCTGCGGGATGAGAGATTGGCCAGCGCGGTGAGGAGGACCGTGGAGTTGGCGAACTCTCAGGAGCTCACGTCCAGAGAGAGGAGCCATGTGAAAGCCGTGGAGCTCTTCTCTAAAGGGTGAGTTTACACAAAGCAGACCAAGTGTACAAGAACACTCAACAGGTGACATAACGAACATTTCACATCCGCTTACACAGGAGGTGGATGGCATGGAGATTTTGCAGCCAATGTAATGGAGTTTTTTCTGACTCTTTTTAAGCCAAGTTGCCTGCGGCCCACAAGCAGTTATGAATTGGTTCTTTTAAGATTCATGTTCACTTTACTGTATCCTTGGGCAATAAAGTATCCTTGGGCAATAAAGAGTGTGACTGTCATGTGAAAGTTTAGGTCTGATTAAAGTTCTTGAATAAAGAAGCCTTTCTTACAGACGTTTTCCCATAATTTCTGTTCTCAGCACTAATTAATTTGCTTTAGTAAAACCAATAGTATTGTCAAAAGATCACTTTTAAAAGAGGGTTTGGAGGTGACCAATATATTTTATACATTTTAGCTGGTAAAAAAATACATTTCTGTTAAAAAAAGCTGTTAAAATCATATTCAGTAACTGAAATAAAAGTGAAATAAAATATAAATATTAAAGGGATAGTTCACCCAAAAAATGAAAATTCTGTCATTAATTACTCACCCTCATGTCGTTCCAAACCCGTAAGACCTCCGTTCATCTTCGGAACACAAATTAAGATATTTTTGATGCATTCTGACAGCTCTCTGACCCTCCCATAGACAGCAAGGGTACTACCACGATCAACGTCCAGAAACGTTGCAAGGAGATTGGTCAAATAATCCATGTGACATCGGGTTCAACCTTAATATTACGAAGATACGAGAATACTTTTTGTGCGCAAAAGAGAGAAAAAAAAAGACTTTATTCAACAATTCGTCTCCTCCGTGTCACCCTAGCGCCATTTTGGAGAGTATCCACTGAACGCAAAGAGCGTATGCTATTCTGTGTCAGCCGCAGCACACGGATATGTTGTCTACGTTGTTTGTGCTTTGATTTGAACGAAAACAACTTCAACAACTTTGTTGTTTTCGTTCAAATCAAAGCACAAATTGTTGAATAAAGTCGTTTTTTTTTTTCTTTTGTGCACAAAAAGTATTCTCGTAGCTTCGTAATATTACGGTTGAACCCCTGATGTCACATGGATTATTTTACCGATCTGGAATGTTTCTGGACGTTGATCGTGGTAGTACCCTTGCTGTCTATGGGAGGGTCAGAGAGCTGTCAGAATGCATCAAAAATATCTTAATTTGTGTTCCGAAGATGAACGGAGGTCTTTTTTTTTTTACTTAAAATGTTAAACCAGCAAATAAGTGAATACAATTATATTTTAAAGTAATTATTAAAGTATTTTCTGCTATATAAAATATCTTTATAATTCCTTATTAACTGAATGCACCATTATTGTAATGCATTATGCCTGCAGGCCCTGGCTCTGACTCCTGAGGATGGTCGTGGTAGTACCCTTGCTGTCTATGGGAGGGTCAGAGAGCTGTCAGAATGCATCAAAAATATCTTAATTTGTGTTCCGAAGATGAACGGAGGTCTTACGGGTTTGGAACGACATGAGGGTGAGTAATTAATGACAGAATTTTCATTTTTGGGTGAACTAACCCTTTAAATGAAAAACCTAAAAAAAAACTTAGTAGTGCTGAAATAAGTAAGTTTAAGCTGAATTACTAAAATTACAAAGGTAAATAGAAATATTTAGTAATATTTAAAAAAAACAGTTATTAAAACTAAAATGAAAATGTAAGAATAAAAGCTAATTAAAATATGAATAAATACTACAATAGTATATAAACAACACTGTTGTGTAAATGTCAAATGAATTGTTATGAATGAAGTAGACTGAATGTGTTTCAGAGCCCTGCATAAGGCCTGTGAGGTTTGGGAGGGTATTCTGGCGGATCACCCCACAGACATGCTGGCACTGAAGTTTGCCCATGATGGATTCTTCTACCTGGGTGAACAGACTCAGATGAGAGACTCGGTGGCCAGGGTTCTGCCCCACTGGAAACCACATATGCCGTTTTACAGGCAGGTTCCCGGCCCGTGCTCAACCAATCTAAATGCTGGCTTAAGATGTATTCTACCATGTGATGAATTGTGCAATACTTGTAAAAAAAAATATATATATATATTACATGCATATATACACACATATTATTTCTCATTTTTACTTGCATATTTATTTTTATTTAAAATAATTTGATAATTATTAATAATTGATAATATTGTTTTAATAATTATTTTGTTTATTTTTCATTTTACTAGGTTCATTTCTTTATGCCTACGGTACCTTTCAAAAGTCAACGTGGTCTACATGACTAAAACTATTTTAGAATATCCTGTAAATGTAAAATTAAAAATGAAATGTTTAACTATTTTTTTTTCTAGATAAAATGTTGTTTTTATTGGATATTTTTTCCAGTTATCTTAAAGGGATGTATTCCTTTGGGCTTCTTGAGACTCGTTTGTATGATGATGCTGAAAAAATGGCAAAAGAGGTAGTTTTGTTTAACTCCATATATGTTGTTCATTAGTATTGCTCACTACTTTCTTATGTTATGGCACTATAATGTAAATAAATGACTAATTAGGCTATTAAACATGCATTATTGATTATAATTGTATTAATATTTTATCTGATAAACCTCTTTTTAATGCAGTAGACACAGTAAATGTGCTGTGCTTGTCTTGCAAAAGTGAAAATAAACAGAATAATAACATATTTCACTTTCACAAGTCCAATAAAGTCCAGTGTACTGGACAATTAATTTTTTATAGTTCCCCACACAGAAAATTTGAATTATTTAATTTCTTATCATTTATATATATATACACAGCCGTTCAAAAGTTTGGGATCAGTAAGACTTTTTAAAGAAGTCTCTTCTGCTCATCAAGGCTGCATTTATTTGAACAAAAATACA
>NW_015628726.1:2024920-2025536 GCF_001515625.1 Sinocyclocheilus rhinocerous | reverse complement strand
TTTTTTTTTTTACTTAAAATGTTAAACCAGCAAATAAGTGAATACAATTATATTTTAAAGTAATTATTAAAGTATTTTCTGCTATATAAAATATCTTTATAATTCCTTATTAACTGAATGCACCATTATTGTAATGCATTATGCCTGCAGGCCCTGGCTCTGACTCCTGAGGATGGTTGGAGTGTCCACGCTGTGGCTCATGTCCATGAGATGAAGGCAGAGATGGACAAGGGACTGAAGTTCATGGCCTCTACAGAGAAAGACTGGATGGTCAGTCTCAGAAATACTGCAAAGAACATATAAAGATTAACATGTAGAAGCACACTGTTTAGAAAAGCACACTGTGTAGCAAATAGTGTATTATAAAAATTCCAGGTCATATGATGTCTTATTTCTCCTCTAAAGGTGTGTGACATGTTGGCATGTCATAATTACTGGCACTGGGCTCTATATCACATTGAAAAGGTAAAATTTAAAAGACAAGATTATATGAACTACAAAAAAGTACTTTTATCCGTGTGTACTTTTATCCATTTGTTTGTTTATTTATTTTAATTCACTTCATAAACCTCAGGCATTATAAACATCTCAAAAATGGTTTATAATACACACACAC
>NW_015628726.1:2023595-2024565 GCF_001515625.1 Sinocyclocheilus rhinocerous | reverse complement strand
ATGTGATTTATTACTCTTTTTCTTCCACAGGGGAATTATGATGACGCTTTGAAGATTTTTGATGAGCAGGTCAGTGCACTACTGTGCACATGCTACTAACATTATACTTACTAACAAAGAAGTGGCATAATACTACAGTGGTTTCCAATTTAATACCATGGTTTTTTTTTCTATGTATCATGGTAGTAGCATGGTATTCTTTAAAGTGCTTTGGAGTACCATGTCAGTACCAAGGTACATGAATCTGTTACAGCATTCAGTGTATATCAAAGATAGTGCCATCTCATACCACCCATGGTACCACCACAACACTTTTTTGTTTCAAGAGTAGGGTAAATCTTGCAGGCACACAGATAATGTAATTAGTCATACCAGGGGAGAAGTGTAAATCATGTCATGTGGTTCCGTATGGATTGTGACGGATTCAGGCTGGTGAAAGTTGAACTGATGTAGACAGGAGCATCTGGGTGTCAGGGCAAAATCTTTAAACTACACTCTTGAATTTATAGGAGTCATTCACTCATTTACTGCAGGGACACACTGTCAACAGACCATCAGTAAATGGAAATTAGAATCTTGAAGACTGAAGTTATTATTAATTTAATAACTGATAATTCTTTATCTTTCAAAATCTTGTACGTGAGGGTTGATGTGACAATCCCAGAATATTTTTTACATTCATCTCAACAGGTGTGTTTAGTCAGTCACCATGAAAGCACAGTGAAGGCACAGCACTCTTAAAGAGAGCGCTTTATATTTAGAAAGCCATTAAAAATGTTGATAACATTATGTAATAACTTTCATAAGCCATTAACAAACATTACATAACTTAAAATCTTAGTTATATAAAGATCAGTAGTTAAAGTAGTGTATATTCATATTGTGAATCTGCGTGGGCAAAAGTTTGTGAGAACACACCTGTACTTGTTGAAGTACAGGCCCGCCGGCCTCCGCTCACTCTAGCCCACCT
>NW_015628726.1:2015696-2022899 GCF_001515625.1 Sinocyclocheilus rhinocerous | reverse complement strand
GACGCGTTTCAGAAAGGCGGGGCATAGAGGAGAAACAATAATGTACAGTATGTGGAAAATAATGTTTTTTGAACCTTAAACCGCATAAACACATTTCATTACACCAAATACACAAAATAATGTTCTTTTTAGCAACATCATATGACCCCTTTAAATTCTTCCCAGTAGTGTTCAGATCTGGGCTTTGCGAACGGGTCAAGTTCTTCTATGAAATCATTCCAGATTGGACTTCTGTTATTGCCAGCTATGCTAGAACAGAATAAATACACCCCATCATATTTAAAATGATAGTGATTGCACGGCTTGATTTTATGCACCTGTTAACAATGGATGTAGCTGAAACTTTCAAACCTGTTGATTATAAAGGGGCGTCCATCCATATACGTCCTGTGGTGTATATTAATTAATTTCATGACCTGTCAGACTCATTAGATAATGTAATAATGTTAAAGAAAGTTGACATGAATGTGCATTTGAAGTTGCTGGTAATGTGACATTTAAAACTTTTCTCCAGGTTTTTCAGCGCTGTGTGAAGTCTGGAGCCATGCTGGACATCGTAGACTCTTGTTCACTGCTCTACAGACTAGAGCTGGAGGGTGAGATATCATCCCAACTCAAAATAGAGATGGAAAACAATACACCTCACTGTCTCTGAGCAGGAGCGGAGAAATGTTTCTGTTGAGTCCGTTTCTGTTCGGAATCCATCAACAGCCAGCGCATGCTGAACACATTTGCATTTGACTGTTTAATCAGTGCAGGTTGTATCTAAAGTCTGCGCGGGAACATAACATGAATCTGATGTGATGTGAAAATCACTTGAATGTTGTTAGGCATGTTTCTGAACCCTAAAAACAAGTGTATTTTGGGTAAAGAACCAGACTGGTGAACACAGCAGATGGCTAGGTTTTAAAATGTGGTCATGGCTTGTACTGTAAATAACAGGACTGGGCTATTGCTGAACAGATACAGACACCTGAAATTGTTTGATTTGGTATCATTATAAATTTAAAAAATAAAAAATAGATATGCTAATCTTTATATAATTTATAAAATATTTATGCTTAAAACACAATGAAAAAAGATTAAGATTTTATAAGAAAAAAAGTGATATTCTCTGAAACATGAAAAACTCTTATATTACACAATTTTGCATCTCAAGTTTTGACAATGCCAAAGTACTGATTAAGAAAATCTTTGCAGTCAAGTAACTTGGAAAGGCTTGAGAAAACATGTTTCTCTTCATGTTTCTTGTGGAACATGCAGTAGCAGGAAGAGACGTTTATTGTGCAATCTGTGAAGTTCAGGAGGTCATCTGGAAGATATTTTATCCTTTGGGTCATGATGATTTGTGACATTCCACGTTACATAAAACTGCTCTTGCTCCATTTTATTTAGCCTATTTATGGGCACAGTTGAAGTACAGGACATCATGATCTGTTTTCAAGGATGTGTTTAAGGTCTTTGCTAAAAATCTATAGTCAGTTTTTATAAAGCTTTTCACAAAACATATTTTAAAGCAGCTTTACAGAAACATTAACTAGAAATATTAACCAGTATGTAGAAAAACATACTGTGCTTATTTAAAAAATAGTGCAATTATTTATTTTGTTATTAATGAAGTAGCCTCTGAAGCCTTTTAAAGCACGCAAGTTACCCTGCAAACCATGCAGCTTTTAAGTTTGTTTGTTCTATGAATACATTTAAGAGCTCAAATGTTTTTATACTATGCTAATTAACAGGACGGAGTTCACTTGAACTTTGGTTCGCAAACATGAACTTTCTAATCTTTCCTATTCATGTGTATGAGTGAAAATGGATGGAGTGTGAAGTCTATCGTGACTGCACCTTGAGACAGCTGGAGGGAAGCTGGTAGCAGCCAGTGAAGCGTCCCTTGCTGTCTGGATGGTTTAGCTGCTGGTAGGCATGGTTCAGAAACACTGATGAGCTGGGATGTGAAACTGGATGTGTTGCATTATGGTTGGTTGATAAGAGGAATAATCGTGTTGAAATGCACCAAAAGTGGTGCAACTGTTTGTTTGTGTGGATAAAATGTTTTTCATTGCAGGTGTGAGCGTGAAGGACCGCTACCGAGAGCTGCTGCAGGTGACCCAGCCACATACAGAGGACCACACGTTACTTTTCAATGACCTTCACTTCCTCATGGTTTCCCTGGGTAGCAAGGAGACCACCACCACTCGGCTCCTCCTGGAGAGTCTCCAGGAACTAGCTAAGTGAGCTGCAAACATTACATAACCCACTCAAGAGATTACATTACAGCCAGGTTCTGCTCACGGGTGGGAGTTTGTGGAGGCCGAGTTATGGATGATTGTAGCATGTCTTCAGGCTCTGTTTGTGATTTCTTAGAAATTTCTCTGCTCTGGGGAAGACTAGGGTTTTCAAGGCTGATGCGCTGCATGCATATTTATTCCAATTTGTCATAGCAGCCATTGTACAGAATGAACACAGAGTGTATCGAAAGTATAACCGAGCACAAAAATGCATTCCTTGTCAGCATGCTGTGGTTTATAAGATGACATGATGGAGAGGAATCCTCTGGGAGCTGTATTTTCAGCAAAGCATCTGTTCAAAGAAGGCAGTGTTTTCACAAAGAGCACAATGTATTTCATTACCCACTCTTTATATTTAGGCTTTTGGTAACAATTTTACACACATACTCAAAAATAAAATTAAATAAGACCTTTGCTGAATTGGTTGTGTAAACCAGAGTTTTTCAAAATGTTTGATGCCACAGACCACCAAAAATATAAAAGATTGTATTTTCAGGTACTGCACAAATTTATACTATGAAAAATCAAAACCTATAAATATGTGTAAAATATTTTGTTTCTAAGTTGACACTGTATTTTATTTCTACTCACCATTAGAGTAATGTTAGGATAAACGAATAAAGCTGAAGAAAACAACAAACTAAACAAAACTATGGCTTAATAAATCAATAGAATGAAATAATTTAGATTTTGAACTTTTTATAAAGGGTCCGTTCACACAGAATGCATTTTTCCATTCCACTGTGCTACTTTTCCATTATTTTTCCATGTAAACATGCGGTAGACAGACATGTTTGACTGTCACGCTGTCGAATCTTTTGCAGTGTCTTTTTGAAACTTTCAAAAAACGCTTTTAGACCTTGTGTTTTTTATTTTTTATTTTTTATTTTTTTTTCGTTCCAGTGTCCTGCATGTCACGTTTTTGCGATTCACTGCGAAATCTGTGCACATAAAAAAAAAACATTCTGTGTGCACGGCTCCTTAATCTGTATATAATTTCTAAACATTTTATATAATAATAATTATTATTTATTTAATTATTTATTGACACTATTTTAACCTTTTTGCGGACAGTTTGAAAACCTGTGGTCCAAGCAAGGAATAAAGTTTCTGAACATTTGATCTGAAATCATATAATTTTCTTACTTTGTGTAACACACAACCAGATGTTTTGAATAAAAAGTCAGTTCACATTCATGCTGCTGTTAACATACAGTGCCCAGAAGCTGGCAAACTCCAAAAAAAAAAATATCATATTTGTTGTATATGGAATGACATGAGGATGAATAAATGATGACAGAAATGTCCATTTTAACACTTGTCCTCCTCCAGAGACCCAGCAGAGAACCATCAGCTCCAGATAGCCGAGTGTGTGGGGTTGCCCATGTGTCAGGCTCTGCTGGAGTATGACCAGGGAAACTACAGCCAGGCCATAGAGCTGCTCAAACCCATCAAAGACCGCTTTGTAGAGATAGGGGGCAGTGACGCTCAGGTCTTTCACCGCTTCACTACAATACATATAAGATAAGCAGTGTTTCCATTCTAAACAACCTCTTCATTTGTTCTTCTGCAGAGAGATGTTTTCAGTCAGCTCCTTATTCATGCTGCCATGAAGTCAGGAGACAAAGAACACCAACGATTTGCCAGGTAAACGTTGTGTTATACCCCTCTAAGTGGAAAATGGTTTTCAAATAGCTCATTTGTTGTCTTTTGTGCTTTTATGCTGCACTTTAAAAGAGTTGTTAGGCTCACAGTTTAAGCTCGAGACACATTACCATGTCCTTACAATGAAAGAATGTTATGTCAAACCTCTGGCAGAATCTAGAAGATACTTAACATTTTGAAAAGAGAAGAGAGATCAAATCTTTTAAGATAATAATAATAATAATAATGTTATTTGACATAACAGGTGTGTTCATATGTTCCACGAAGTTACAATTAATAAAAAATAAATAAACAAATGGTTATCATTCAGTTCAGTTAATATTTTTTTGTCTGGTGAAATATATGAATGTATTTGTTATGTCAAACAGCTTCATTGAGACAAGTAGTAAATAAATAAATCATATTTTATTTTATTTCTTTTTATTTATTATGTTTTAGTTTTCACTGTGGAATATTTTTTATTAAATAAACTTCATGCATTTTTTGTTTGTTTGTTGTGGGTGGGGAAAATCGAAAATTGCATTTAATAGAGTTTGAATCTTATGTTAAGGGAATGTTACTTTAAACCTGGGTTTCTCAACTTGGGAGTTTTAAGGAAACTGATTAATGTTTTTTTTTTCTTCTAGTCGTTGTCAACTAATCTGTGTTATAAACACCGATGTCTTTCCAAGCTGACAGTGCAAAAAATAACTTTTGTTAACTGAAGAGAATAATAGATCAAAAGGCCATGCCCTTTCAAAAAGAAAAATCTGTGAAAATGCTCTGCATTCTTTGAACTGGTTGTGAAAAAAGCCATACAACATTCATTTTCATGTAGAAATTTGTAAAAACTGCCATGCCAGGCCACAGGGTTCCCATTAAAGATGAATTGTCATGTCAGTTGATGTGCTAATTATAACCAAACTGTCCGCAGATGCCAGGTATTTCTGTGTAATTCTGATTCAAACAGAAATTTACATGTTGCATTTCATTAGTATGCAGTGCTCATAAATCGAAACTCTTCCAAACTGCAAACTCCCACCTGTTCTACACAGGTTGGGCATAAAATGAAGTGCATGTGAATATTTGTTAAATGCCTCGTTCGGACAGAAATGTTCTCCTGCAGGGACTTTCTTGGACACTTTCTGAGGAAGCAGGTGTTGTGTGTTTTTGTCCCTAGATGCATGCTGATCGAGAGAGACGCAGTGCGGCCAAACTCCCTGCTCACAGACCGGCTGATCCAGAAAGCCCAGTCCTTACATGTTTAAATTCAGACCCCATTCCCTACGCGGTTAACAGCCTGTTCTCTGTCGGTTTAATTACAGGCCGCTTTCCTAACACATTTAACTATATACATCAGATCAGAGAGCCTGAGTACATCCCAAGAGTTTGCACTGAACAAAGTCTTGTGTTTAATGGGTTCACTCCTCCAACTGTTAGTCTAGTCTCTTCCTCCTAAATCGCAAGAAAATCTTTGAAAAGATTTTCATTTTGCATTACATGTTATTCAAGTCCGAACAGCAGGCATGCAACAAATGACCATGATCATTCAGTGGTGTGTGCATTAAAAATAAACGTAAAAATATGCCTCCAGACTTTTCAATTTGTAATGAAGAAATAACAATCCCACACGCTTTACAGGCAAACTTATTTTTATTTTTTATCAAATAACAGAAAAAATGTAAACCAAAATCACAAATAAATATGAACTGGCTCCAAGGCAGAGTGAAATGAAACTGATAGGAAATTGTGTTGGAAGTGTGAGAGCAGTCAGTGCAGAATGAAAGCCTCACTCCAGAATGTGAGAGAGTTTGGCGGCACTGCAGATGATTGTCTGCTGCCTCTACATGACAGATCCGATCTCTTTCTGGATCTCAGAAATGAGGATCTGAGACAGAACGATGCCTGCGATCTGTAGATCAAACAGAAGAACTATGTCAGGACAGCGGTGTGTGTGGAGAGAGGATCGTAATTTCAGTTTTTGCCCAACGTTGTCACAGCTAACAGCTAACCCTTCCTTAATTACATGAATTATTAAAAAGGTCACACACAGATATGCTTCACTGATTTGTAATGGACAGACACAATATTGCCAGTTACTTTGTCTGTTTCTGCTCCACCAATGAAAATAGTTTCTAACAAATCCGCAGCAGAATGGACTAGTGCGACAAGAAAAGTATTTTTTCCTTTCTGAATGAATCACTGATTCTGAATGGTTGAATGAACGATTTAAAAACTCGTAGAATTATATATAGTATAGTGATGATCCAATCAAGATTTTTAGACGTATGTTCAGGGCCTGAATTTCATTTTTGATAATGAATTCCCCTCTTAGGTGACTCTTGTGAGAGGGGATTTAAATTTAAATTCAAATTTTAAATTTGAGGGGTGGAGGGGGGCATTTTTTAGACATTTAAAAAATATATATATCTCACCTAAATGTTTGATCACGCACTGCATTTTTGTTTTGACAATCGTGCAATTGTGGCACAAAAGCTTACACACCGCACAAGCCTGATTTCGTGATCTGTATGTGAGGCGGCCTTTTACACCAGGTTCACACATACTCCGTTTGCAGTGCGTATGCAGTCCATGTGTGGTACGTAAGCGGTGCAGAAGCAGCACTGACTGTTCACACAGGAGTCTGCAACTGATCTGTGACTGTTTACTACAAACACAACATTTATCCATTATTTTGATTTCAAATCCAAACATTGTTACTAAAATGCTTTTTCAGCATTGTGATTCTTTTTTTACACAGTCCAGTTATACAATCTTTTATAGACGTGTTTAAACGCAATAAATATAAGAAACACATTATTCAATGCTTTTTACTTTTGCATTTACTTCTAGATTTATATATTAAGTTGCTCAAGCTAGTGGCAAGACATTTAAATTACTTTTCTTACGTTATCACAAACGTTCTAAATTAAAACTTACCATTGACATAAACAGTCAGCTCTACTGCCTTTATGCATTTATGGTGTAATTACAACATTTTCGTGTCAATCCATGTTCATATTTACAGCAAACAATGTGCTGTCACTTTAATTCGGCGCTTACAACGGGAACGATCTCTGCTCTGCTGCAGACGCACCGCTCCTGGAACGCACTGCCGGACGCAACCGTGTGCAGTGTGAACGCTTTAATCCGTTAACATGAGCGCGGAAAAAATATGCACCGCATACGCACTGCAAATGAAGTAATGTGAACCTGGCGTTATGTGTGTGCGCTGCGAGTGTGCATGAGCGCACAGTCTCCAGGAGAGCGC
>NW_015628726.1:2013725-2015566 GCF_001515625.1 Sinocyclocheilus rhinocerous | reverse complement strand
TCAGCTTGAGATCGTTTTTTTGAGAGCGGCCTTTATAGAGACCACCAATCAAACATCCCAAAGCGATTATCGGCCGATAGTGATCGGTAGCCGATCAATCGGAGCACCCCTAATTATTACTATGTGAAAAGTCGAAATTGACACAAACTAAGGGCCTGTTCCAATATATCCAAATATACCCCCACGACCCTATAAAGGACAAATGGATTGTCAAATGAATGGGAATATGTACAAGCTATTGGGCTTTTTTGGGGGGGGTTTGAAACTTGAAAAATTTAAGTTTAATGATACGCTATGCGCCCCCTAGTGGATGGAGCATAAAACTACAAGTTACTTGCGTATGAACATTGTGTTGGTCATTAAGTGAGTTGTTTTTGCCTCCGCTGTTTTGCGCGGATGAATCTGATGACTTGAGCCACACGACTGAGCAAGTATAAGCCGCTGCTGTTTTGACAACAGTTGTTTTAAAATAAGGATGCAAAAGTTTGGCAATGCTGGCACAAGTCATAACGATTGCGTTTCATATCAGATAAGGTAAAGCAGTTATAACTATATAACTTGGCTTGGCTATTTGGTTTAGAGTTTGACACTGTTACCAATATAAACAGTTTTGTGAACCTAGTCAGTGAACAGCAAATGTGATGCTATGCTAACTATGCTATGCAATGTTGATTCGTGATTTATTACAGACACTGTCGCCTTCCCTTTTTGCTTGCAAACACTTTTCTTGAGGTTTATTTGTTGTGGCTTCAAGCTATTTTGACACCTTCCACAGAATATAGCAGCCACATTCTTTCTTTTATTTGTGTTACATAAGTTATTATGATGGAAGTTTGCAGTTTCCACAGAAATCCATCCAGACAGCTCTAAAACATCATTATTATAGGCTTAACCTACGTGATTTAGGCAAAAACATGGTATGGCTGATGGTTTTGTTGTGATGTACTCATTTTTCCAGTGGTGTTCATTGTGTTCATTCAAGTGTAATGTAATGGTTAAAAGGACAGTTTCTTTCTTCTGATGATGATATTTTGAAGAACGTGGGTAGTTGATGGTTCATACTATGGAAGTCAATGGGGTTGTTTAGTTCAGCTGTTTAGTTACCTATATTTTTCAAAATATCTTCATGTTCAACAGGAGAAAGTAACTCATACAGGTTATAAACAACTTCATGGTGAGTAAATGATGTCAGAATTTTCAATTTGGGGTGGACTATCCATTACAAATTGATTACTAAAGCAATTATATTACATTAATATGCAGCACAATTTTTGTTTGTGCAGCAATACTTAATAATCCTGTTATATTGACCCCATTATCGGAGTGTCATCTGTCTGAGAAACTGAAATCCCTCACAAGCTGAATTTCACCTGTGGTAAAGCGAGACCCAGAGTCAGCGCCCCAACTAACAGCAGGTGAGATTCAATCCATATTACAGCTCTGTCTGCACAGCCCACCAGATAGATGGATTTAGTGGCGTCCAGGTGGTTTTGTGTTTGAATCCCAAAACCACACATGGTGTTGATCACAGTCTGAAATAGTAAAATATGTTTTTAAGCTATAAGCAGCAGGGGGCAGTAATGTGTTAGCCTCGTTCTATTCATGTTTGCTTAATGTACCTCATTTTAAATCTATAGTATTCAAATGCAAACATGATTAATTAGTAGTTTTGCTAAAACAAGCAGCACTATTAATACTGTGCATATTTTTGCCATATAGGGACCAGAATATCATCGGAGGTCATTTTGGGAGAGTAAGCATCCATCTAACAACAACCCAAAACACTTTAGCATCTTCATAACACATTAAAAAAACACATTACAAAGACACATGTAATTATG
>NW_015628726.1:1989175-2011326 GCF_001515625.1 Sinocyclocheilus rhinocerous | reverse complement strand
TTTTATTGTTGTGATTATTTTTTTTTTAATTTTTTTTTTTTTTTTTTTTTTTTTCTTTTCTGTCGTTGATGATTATTCTTGATCCTTCTGGCGTTTTCACGGTTTTTTTTTTTGTGCATCCTACGTTATCTAGTCTAATGGGTCAGGGCCGGTCATTTCCCCTTCAGCTCTAGTGTGAGTCTTTTACAATGCAACCTGAGGATGTTCAATTCCTTTTTGTCTAGTGGGCTGCAGATGTAGAATGCAGGTCAAGGTCACATCTGTAGACATATGCATTTTCATTTGAATGTTTGCAACAGGACTTTCCTTAATATATGGTTTAATCATTCATCACCCTTTTCTACAGAGATTTCACACAGCTTTCAGTATCCATGAGTCTGATAACTGACAAGAAAAACACGTTTGCATCTTAACACGTTTGCATTTTAATGTCCGAAAAGGCATAAAATATAACTTTTAACAGCATTTATAAATGCATGTGATCCCTGCAGGTCTCCCTGAAATAATGTTATGATTAATTTTCATATTGCCTGCGCAGTGCCATCATCTCCATGTGAACATCAGTTTGGATGAATCACAGAATTTTCTGTCATTCCTTTCACTTCAAACAATACGTCTGAATACATGAAAACAATTAAACCCATAAACCACACAGCTTTTCACTCTTAAATGTGACATATTTTCTTCTGTTTTTGTTTGAAAGAATTGCATTTCGTCCGCTCTAACCTGTTTAGAGAGTGTTTATCCAGCAATCACCGTAGACATTTGCCAAGGGAACAGAGATCATAATATTTAGGTCTGCCAAGGAGTCGCTCTAAATCGGTGATCTATGTTCTGTTTGAGTATCTTATCAGCATTTAGACACGTTTCACAGATTGAATTGGAGCACGCATTTAGCATTTCAGCCAAGCAGCTGCTTTGAAGTCATACCAGAATGGCACTGCTCGGCCATTCGCTGTCTTGAGCGGCAAGAAAGCAATTCAGAACTCATAAATTCTCCTCGAATTGCTGCTGTGACAACGGTGTTGAAATTGAAACTTTGTATTACTGATACGTTTGGTAAACCCAGTCTTCACAAAGCTCTTACTGATGTGATTATAACTGGGGTAATTAGCGGCACAGGCCATCATCGTTAAAGATAAAGGGCACAGAGGAAGGGCAAACGCTGACTTGACACTTTGAATCCGTCTTTCGTGGCACTTTGTTGCAGAGTGCAATAAACCAATGACCACATACAGTTTTGTTGAGGTGATGCACTAATGCTAGACTACAAAGACTGAGAACAAAAGTGGAGGGATTGTGTTCAAATAAAGGATCAAAATGAAGGATCACTGTACAACTGAACTCAAATTTGACATTTTCTGAAATTGTGAGTGGTGTTTGGCCTTTCAGTGTTTGCTAGAGTGTTTTAGGTGGTCGTAAGGGTTTTGCAGTGGCTAAAGCATTCCGAGTGGCTGTTAGCATGTTGCTATGTGGTTGCTAGGGTATTCTGGATGCTTTCTTGAACATGGACCAGCAAGTCTCTATGATGTTCCTCATCCTATATATGTCGTATATGGCTTGGGTCCTGTTGGCATTTTTTTTTCCACACTCATTTCATCATCCTCTAGGTGAAAATTGATTCTGATCTCTTAGAAAAGACTTTAAACTTCTGAATTATGTTATGCATTTAAACAAATAAGTGTAAAGGGTAACACTTTACAATAATGTTCCATTAGTTCATGTTTTAACTAACACGAACAAACAATGAACAATACATTTATTACAGTATTTATTAATGTTAGTTAATGAAAATACAGTTGTTCATTGTTAGTTCATGTTAATTCAAAGTGCATTAATGTTAACAAGCACAACTTTTGATTTTAATAATACATTAGTAAATGCTGAAATTAACATTAACTAAGATTAATAAATGCTGTAGAAGTATTGTTCATGCTTAGTTCATGTTAACTAAAGTAGTTAACTAATGAACCTTACTGTAAAGTGTTACCGTGTAAAGTATTAACAAAGAATGAGCTATGAGTTATAGTAATATAGTTAAACTTTCTGTATCTAGCACCACAAATTAATCTTACGAATGCTTTAGGTCTCCAATTTGACTCTATCAATCAAATAATCTTCGAAAATAAATTAATACTTTTATTCAGCAAGGACACTTTAAATTGATCAACAGTGACAGTAACAATATATAATGTTACAAAATATTTATATTTCAAGTAAATGCTGTTATTTTGAACTTCCTATTCATCAGAAAAAGAAAAAAAATGTTTCATGGTTGCCACAAAAATTATTTAGCAGCACAACTGTTTTCATCATTGATGATAATGTTTCTTGAGCACCAAATCATTACAGTGATTTCTGAAGGATCATGTGACACTAAAGACTGGAGTAATGGGTGCTGAAAATTCAGCTTTGCATCACAGGAAATGACATTTTAAAATATATATTCAAATATAATTAGTTATTATAAATTGTAATAATACGTTTTACTCTATTTTTGATGAAGGAAATGCAGCTTTGATGAGCATAAGAGACGTCTTTCAATAACATTTAAAAATCTTACTGACTCCAAACTTTGAAATGATATCCACAGTAGGTGCTATTTTTATTCTTCAATATATGGTTTTCCAAGGTAATTATGCAGAGATGATTATAGATAATACAGTTACTGTACATGTGTTGCCAAGAACATTTGAGAGAATGTTTTAAATTTGAAGGCGTGAAACTGGGGAGCTATAAAACAATATTAAAAAAGTTAACATTTAACAAAGTTAAATGTAATTATTATGATTTAGAGCTTCAGTCGCACCAAAGATATTTAAACTCATAAAGCGCCATATGAATCCGTGCTTCACACACCGACCTCATATCTGTTTCTATTTCTATGTCCATTTTCATTTTGCATATTCATAACTCTAGATTAAAACAGTAGGTGCTTGACTCTCACCTCTCCTGGTAGAGGAGTGCAGCATGAGAAGGGAACCGCACATCTCTCAGTGCTGGGGTTTGACGGGGTGCAGTTGAAGTAGAGGTTCCATGACCAGTCGGTGTAGTTGTTCCAGCCACAGCATTTGAACTGTAAGGAGAAGCGTGGAAGGAAGGGAGAGAAAGTATTTTTAGACCACATATTCACCTTCTGTCTGTTGGACCCATAAGATTTTTCATTGTGAGTAGGACAGAGGCAGGAGAACATACTGTACTGTATTGGAGAGTAGAACAGTTTCTGATTTAGAGAGTCATGCATGTTGAGTTGACATTATCATATTTACTAAAATTTGCCCAAAAGTTAATTGTGAAGTAGGGATAGTTCACCAAAAAATGAAAATTCTGTCATCATGTACTAACCCGCATGTTGCTTGCATATAAATATATATATTGTTTTGCAGAATGTTCAAGCTGAGACAACCTACAAAAATGACTAAAAAGCACCATAATGTAGGTCCAGAGGATTTGTGTTGGGTCACTAAGATTTTTATTAAAGAAATAATACGTTAATACTGCAAGGATGCATTAAATTGATCAAAAATGACAGTAAAGACTGATACATTTTTATTTCAAACAAGTTGTTCTTTGAACTCTGTTTATCAGTATATATATATTAAGCAGCACAACTGTTTTCAACTTTGATAATAATTATTAATGTAGTCAAATAAATGTAGCTTTGTTGAAAATAATAAACTTATTTTAGAAACATTACATTTTCACAAACTGATGGCAAATGTGTATGTATATAATTATAATCTACACGTATATTTGTCACATAAAACATAAAAAAAAATTATTTTGACAATAAAAGGAAGATCAAGTGTTTACATGAGTTTTATTAATTTATTTTTAATTTTGTTTTTAATTTTTGAAATGCAAATGACGGCCTGATGCATGAAAAATGTGCGCAGTCTGATACAAAATAACACCTGTACCTCTTTTTGGATGTAGTCCATTAGGTTTTGAAGGTCCAGGTCATCTCGATAGTGCACAATGGCTTTTTTCACAAATTTCCCCAGAGCATCGCGTGTCTGTGAACATGACACTTCATATAGTCTAGCCACCAAGTATATTTCCATATGTACCTAAAATCAAACACTTCCATCTGGGTTGTATACGCATATGTAATTGTGCTACGGGAGACAGGTCGACAGCGCTAATTCACCATGGCGGCTCTAATAGCATATGCTTTAATGTGGTAATTAACTCTTGAGGCCCCCCTGAGCTCTCTACTTCTCCCCTGTCAGTTTCTCTAACGCTGGCATGTTCAAGAACCTCTGAATGTCATTAACAGGAAGCCTCCTAGAAATCCTCCATCGAAACGGAACATTTAGTTCCACTTTGATGTGGCAAAGCTCTTTAATCATTAAGCATCGAAGATGCTTGGAGCGACGTCCTTAAACTGCCCTGTTTAACCGTATGGGCTGCGCTCTCACGGTGAAGTATAATGTGTTATATTACACTCGATGGGACCTTCTCCTGGACTGTAGAACTTCAGGAGTTCACTCGTAGGATGAGGTAATTGTAGAACAATAGGAAACTCTATAGCGGGAATTGACATTAAGGGTAAGATGAACAGTGGAAGTGAATGGTGGATTGCTTTTAAATTTACTTGCTATTCCATGAGATGGACCTGGAGATTGACAGATGACTGCTAGAAGAGGTTAACCCTCCCTAACCAAGCCAAATCCTAATGTTTCAATTAATCTCTAACAACCTGCTGTGTGTGAAAGTCATAACAATGAAATATGTTTCATATGACAGCCCATATCCTGTATCAGTGCTGCAGAAAACCCGTCTAGATTATATACTAAAGTTTCAAGTAAAAGCCCACCTGGTCAGAGTAGAAGAAGCCCAGGATTGCAATGACCATTTGGGTTAGAAAGACCAGGGTAAGACTAAATGAGAACTAGCGAGGAACAGGAAAGAAAACCAAGGAAGTGATAAAAAAAAAAGTCTTTAACTGCTATTTAAATAATTGGTTGCATTGTGATGTATAGGGAAGACTGGGGCTAGTTGTCACACTTGTACTCCAGTGAATATTTCACTGTGTAGATTTGTTTTTGACACTTTAATTTAATGGCTACATGGCTGCTGATATTTAATTCATGTTTAGTTTTTATTTTTGCATTTTAGGTTCATTCATTTCTAGTAATTTTATGTGCTTTTTATTTTTTCGTTTTAGTTAAGTTTTGTTATTTATTTCCAGTTTTAAAATTAAGCATATTTCAGCATATTGACTGTATTTCTATTTGATTTTAATGTAAACAAAAAATGTTTTAAATAGTTTTAGTTAACAGCTTTAATAACCCTGATGTGACAACTAGCGCTAGTCTCGTATGTCTAAAAAGGGAAGGAGTTTTAACTACTGAATAAGATAGTGTTATCTTAACTTGTAAGTCACTGAATGAAAACGTGAAGTATGTGCAGTAATGCTCACAATTTTAAGGAGTTGTATGTTTTCTCGCAGAGCTCCGATGCATCCGCAGAAGGTGATGAAGAACATGAATCACAGCAGGATCAATGAGGAATGTGTCACGCACTGCGTCTGTGGAAAACCCCCAGAAACACCGCTAACCTCTCAACTGATCCACACACATCTGCAGTTTATTTAGAGGTGAGGAACACAACTCTTCTCATACCTGTTGCTTTCTGAACTTTGGCATATACTCCAATGGCTACAATAAGAAGAGAAAACACCTAAAAATGCATAAACATAAATAAACAAGTAACATGAAATAATCAGCTGCACATTGATCATCCACAAAACACGAAATGGGATGACTTGTGTGTGTGTGTGTGTGTGTGTGTGTGTTTATATACAAGTCGTCCCATGTTGGTGTCCGCATCAAATGAAATGTTTCATTTGTTTTAAATACATAGAAAGCATATTAAACGCAAGTGTCTGTCTACTTTAATGTTTCAAAATGTGAAAATAAAATATTCATGTTCCATGGTCATTCAGCCTAACATATATTTATGCTACATAATTAATTATTTTTCTGACCTGTATTTATTTAAATATATAAAAGAAAAAGTGAATATACTAAATCTTTGCTCTCTCTCTCTCTCACACACACACATATATATATATATGTACAGTTGTGGTCAAAATTTTACAAATACTTTGCAGTATCTGCAAAATGTTAATTATTTTATTAAAATAAGAGGGATCATACAAAATGCGTTTTTTTTTTTATACTGACCTGAATAAGATATTTCACATAAAAGACGTTTACATATAGTCCACAAGAGAAAATAGTTGAACTTGTGATAGTTGTTCATGAGTCTCTTGTTTGTCCTGAACAGTTAAACTGCCCGCTGTTCTTCAGAAAAATCCTTCAGGTCCCACAAATTCTTTGGTTTTCCAGCATCTTTTGCGTATCTGATCCCTTTCCAACAGTGACTGTATTATTTTGAGATCCATCTTTTAACACTGAGGACAACTGAGGGAAGCATACGCAACTATCTCAAAAAGTTCAAACGCTCACTGATGCTCCAGAAGGTCAAATGATGCATTAAGAGCCAGGGCTGTAAACAGAAGGAAGATGTGTACATTTTTCTTATTTTGCCTAAATATCATATTTGTTTCATTTAGTACTGCCCTTCAGAAGCTACAGAAGATAGGCCTATACTTGTTTCCCAGAAGACTAAATAAGTTCAATTTACCCTGATCTTCAAATGTATTTTCTCTTGTGGATTATATGTAAACTTCTTTTGTATGAAATATCTTATTCAGGTCAGTACTAAAAAAAAAAGCCCATTTTGTATGATCCCTCTTATTTTGGTAAAATCATTAATAATAAATAATGCAGAGACTGTGTATACACACACACACATACACAATACAGTATGAGGAGAGCAGACATAAATCTAAAAATACAAAAAATCATCCTCGCACCAGTTGCTTATAAGTTATTGAAAATATAGCTCAGAAATATGAAGTTTGTTCTGGGAAAAGCTCTAGGATGATTTTTTTCAGATGACACTTGACTTGATATTGTTTTATATAATGAAATCACATTCAGACATTTAAAGTGGGTTTTAAATTGGATTTCATTTTGGATTATATTGGTTTCTCCACATAAATATATTATTACTGGTGGTTATTATTATTATTTGAAACAAAGTTAAAATATAAGAGTCTCTGAGCAATATGTGTGGTAGAGTATAGGGCTTTTGTGTCTGCGTGCCACTGCAGTTCCATTATGCAGCTGAAGAATCCTCCACCTGAGTTTATAAATGCAGCTGAATCCTATCATCTCGCTCCTTAAGAGTCGACGACAGTACTTTGAGAGCATCTATGTACTTAGCTTACATATGAAATATAAGGAATCAGGTTAAAGAGCCATTCAGAGGCTTTTTTGGTGCAGTGGAGAAACAGCCACTTCATATACGCGGTTTTGTGCTTTTCTGAAAAACCCAGCAAGCCAGCGCGGCTGGAACAAAAGACTAATGGATCATGCCTTCATACTCGGTCCAGAGGTCCGTCTGTTGTGCACAAACATTGGTTTAGTGTGAACAGTGTGATTTGGCAGTGCCGTCCGTTCACATTTCCAGCACAACACTCACTCACAAAAGACAATTAATGGCAATCACAGTCTGCAGATTTTAATTTTTTTCCCCTTCCAATGAGAGTTGGCTATTTGAGGCTAAATGAGTGACGGCGACTGCTGGTGATGTGACAAAATTGAGTTTAAAATGTGAACGCGCAGTGTGTGGCTTTTATTCCATTTCCATTGATTTTAACGTTGAATTAACTTGCTCGACAATTATTTGTCAGGAACCTTTAGGTTTTTGGTTTGTTTAATATAATAATATTTAATATAATATATCACCAAATTATCTTTGTAGCTAACAGATGAAGTTTTGTTCAAACTGTGATACTCATGGAAACATCAGTTAGAAATGGGAGTTACATTAGTCTTGCAAATTAAAAATGTTCTTGTTTTGTTACCTAAATGTTACATTTATTCAAATACTCTAGTGTTCAGAGGTTTGGGGTCAGTATTTGTATTTATTTATTTAAGTCTAAATTAAGTATCTTATGCTTACCAAGGCTGCATTTATTTGATCAAAAATACAATACAGTAAAAATATTGAAATATTAATTTATAATAATTGTTTTCTATTTTAATATATTTTAAAATGTAATTTATTTCTGTGATGGCAAATCTGAATTTTCAGCTCCAGTCTTCAGTGTCACATGATCCTTCAGAAATCATTCTAATATGCTGATTTGGTGCTCATTGTCAATGTTGAAAGCAATTGTGCTGCTTAATATGTTTGTGAATTAATAAAGTTAGTTCCGGATTCTTTGAAAAGTAAAAAAAAAAAAAAAAACTTTTGTAGCATTATCAATGTCTCAAAAATCTAATGCAATTTAATGTGTCCTTACTGAATAAAAGTATATTAATTTATATAATAATATAATATATAATAATAAAGATAAGAAAAGAAATATAAATGTTAATGTTTTTCTTAAAAATAAAATGTTTAACTTTTACTAACTGGGCCTGCAGGGGACAGTATATAGGCTAATATAAATATTCACTAAGGTTTAATATAATATATAATAATAAAGATAAGAAAATAAATATAAATGTTAATGTTTTTCTTAAAAATAAAATGTTTAACTTTTACTAACTGGGCCTGCAGGGGACAGTATATAGGCTAATATAAATATTCACTAAGGTTTAGGTAGAAGTGTTTATTTATTTTTATTTTTTTTTGTCTGTTCAAGATACATTTTGAAAAGTTGTGTTTTTTCATCCTATACAGAACATCTTAAATCCACTGGGAAGTTTACAGGAAGCTTGAGACTTCCGAACAAAAGCATACCCATTTCACCATTCACTTGATTCTGAATGGCAGATGTGTGCAGACACTATCACAGTCAATGCACTGATAAAACAACACAGACACTACGAACAGAGGAGGAACATGAGAACAGATGCTTTTGATTGATTGCACATTTCTTTGGGGGATTCAAGCCTTCCGCTGCATCATATTCCGAGATCACATACTGGATGGAGAGTGGTATTTTTACTCTTTTTCATAGCTATAAAATTCCTTGCAATTGTATGCAAATAGAGTGCTCTGAAACGAGTCGTGTTGTGTAGAAAACATCATGGTTGCAGAACAATTGCAACAGCGAGTCTGTTGAAAAGACTAAATTACACCCCCTGATGTTTTATTCATTTCAAAGCTGGCCAAAAGAGCTTATGCTCTGCGGCCTGGAAATGTCCTCTCCCTCAGCAAAACAACATTTGGAGCTGGTGTCAGCGGCCTCACTTACCCAGAATAAAAAACTGAAGAAGAATAAGTAGTACAGAATCCAAGGGTTGACGAAAGAGAACATTTCAGTCGTGGTGAGGCTCACCTGCCTGTCCATTATAACAGATTTTTAGAAGCTGAAGATTAAAAAAACCAGCAATGGCAAAGCAGACCAGGCCAGACAGATAAGCCATCCACCATGTACGTTTCAGTCCACACCTATAGCCTGAAATAGACTTCAACAGCTGTCGTAAATGTGGACTGACGCGCCACATACATTAGAGTCTGTGGAAATGTCCAGAGCGCCATGATACACAAAAGCCACCTTTGGATGCTTTGAAAGCTCCGTTCCATTGTTTTCTATCACCGGTACGGCCAGGGCAAGAATTTGCAGTTAGGCAAAACAAACAAGGCTTTTTGGGTGTACTAGTTTCGACAGTATTCTCCTCTATCTCAATATGAGAAGATATAGCAGCGGGTGATAATAGACAGACACATTGGGAAGAAAAAGAGACTCTGAGACTTCAGTGAATCAGACTGTCACCTGCCTGCTTTTCGGTTCAAAGTAATGATTTTATTAGCAGGGCTGCTGTGAGACTCTTGGTAGATCAAGCACTGTGAAACCAGGGCAGGCAGCACAAGCGCTCCTTTACTGCTGGAAAGCCATTCTAAATATGAATGACCCATCATGAAACCGCAGGGTTCTGCTGGTCGTCTGACTGCCTTTTCCCACCGGTAGCTCTGCTGTTTCTCTGGACTGCATCTGTAAACCTCTTTGAATCCTTTATTCACGAGAGCCGAAGGACAATCCATTGGATTGTTGAGAGTCGTTCTCACAGGTTTATTGCTAAAGGATTTTCTTTGAAAGCTTGGAGACAGTGTACCAGTGTACTTCATGAGATCCAAGACATTGGTTTGTTTGTTTCCGCCCTCATCCACAAATACACTGGGTGTGTGCAATATGGATCCAGTATAGTCTATCATAATACTCGTATTACCATACTCAGACGCTACTCAGTAGCTTTCAAAATATATTGTAGCTATAAGAGTATTGATCCGGCCAAGAACAGCATTGTTCTGCAATGTCTAGTGATTTCATTATATAGGACTGATACAATGCTTTCTGCATTAAAGCAGTGCTTCCCATAGTTGGTTTTAAGAAGACAGATTATTTTGATCTTTAGCGAAAGCGAATTATTTTTATTATGGCTAATAGTTTTTTTATATATTATTTATGATATATTTTAATCAATATTATACCATCTTGACAACAACATAATCATATTTGTCAGTGGTTTTACTGTTTACTGTTACTTTTAATTGGGAGATACACCACGGCGTATTGCATCCAGAGGGATATTAAACTCCTAATCATATACAAATTGTGTTATTTTGCATATCAATTTGAAATGGAGTTGTCGGAAATACTGGTTAACTTGGGATAGTTTATTTATTTATATATTTTGTGAAAATTTCTCATTTTTGACACCCTGAGATGTTGTAGAACATCTGTATTTGCATCCAAAATTTTATGATGTTCTTTCATGGTTAAAATAAATAATAAAAAAAATATGTAAGGTTTTTAATAACCCTCTAAAATTTACATGTATACTTTTGGCAGATTGAGGAAATGTACATGTGTATATTTCAAGCTTGATCATTTTGCTGGGCCCATGATCTTGGTTTTGCTAGCACTATGCTTCATAAAAGCACACAAAAAAATGAAATAAAAAGATCATTAAAAACAAGAAAATAAATGTTAAAATAAAGTAATTTTTGTTGAAAAAGAAAGGTTTAAAAGAATATAGTTTTATATATAGTTTATAGATTTGTTCTCGTTGTAATGTGTGAGAATTATTAAGGTTTACTGTTTTTACCTGAATTATTATTAATTTATTTTCATAGTGTGATATTTGGTGAATTGTAGTGTGAAATGTATGTAATACGAATATAGTCAATTTGACCAGCAACATAAAACTCAAACCCAAAATTCAAAGAGAGCACAAGGGTTAAATACAATTTTATAGTGTGATCTTAAATGAAATGAGATGATGATGAAATGCCAGCTCCATTGTAAAATTCTGATACAATTTTCAAGTCCATATAAAGCGTGTATAAAAATGAAAAAGGCAAATAAATAAGTTCTCACAGTGGTTTGGCAACACACTTTCCTTTATTTAAAAAATAGTAGGATTTAAAGAATGCAATTTAGTGCACCACCTAATGTATTTATAGTGCTTTACATGTAGCAAAATACTCCACAGAACAAATCTGGGTTCACAAGATATCTGATAGCTGCCACTCACCAGGACACTACATTAAACACGTCACTCGAGCGCATACGTCTCTACAGCTTGTATATGCAGCTTACTGGTGGTTAGGATGGCAGTACAAAAATACAGATATGACAGCGATTATAGAACTCACTTACTTTTTAGAAACCTTTTTTTACCCCAAGCATACCAAATTAATAGATCATTTTATGGCAGTGTCTGTTAATGGGAGGGAAAAAAATCAATAATTCAATTAGTTGCGCTGTGGTCATTCAGATCAATAAAAAGCTTTCTTGTCCCTGCAAAAGTATCAAAATTCAGTACCAACAAATGCCAACATTTCATTCAGATCTACAACTTAAGTTCTTTTAATTAAGTACAAAAACAAAATGAAAATTAGTTGCAATGACTTGAAAAAATATCCCAAAATATACAATCAGATGGCATGGGTGTGCAAGCTTTTAGAGGTTCTGGAGATATGAATTTTTCTGGGCCATCTCCAATATAATAGAAATATAGAGACCTTGCCTTTCCTTTCTGATAATGGGCAATTCCTTAGTATTGGGCAATTAATTAATAATGAACTTCTACTTTATAATTGCTAGGAACTATAATGTGAATTTGCATGTGCTGTATCTACAGATGAAAACCCAACATTAATTCTAGACTGAGATTAGGAAAGGCAAAAACATTTAGAAAATAAAGGTTTATTATGCAAAATCTGATCAATATATGCTTAGCAAACCCTTAAAATCAATACGTGACAAAATGTATGATACAAAACTGAACAATGTACAAAAAAGAACAACTAAAAAAAAATGACATTACAACTTTTTTGCTGGAGTATCAAGCACTGAGATTCTCTTGCAACTTTAGATATTTGACAGGCATATTTAGACAATTAGCAATATCTTTGTTGCATATTAAACAAATATGCCCCAGATGTTTATGAGATGACCCATAGTGAAATGTTTACGTGCATTAAGCTTGACACAAATGCATTGCAAAAAAAAAAAAATGGTAAAATGACTAATGCCAAACTGTTGTTGGTTGTTCAACATGACACTGTGTCCTTCAACACTAACTCCTCAACATCTGACACTTTCAGATTTAGATACACAATATAGTCTATAACAGTGGACAAATATAATGGAAAACTGGGTATTGTATATACATGGGTATATACTTTTTGAAAAGGAGGAATAACAGTGAGAGATGGATTTTCAAAAAATGAAAAACATTGGAACAAGGACCAAAAATCTTTCCAAACTCTTAAACCCTGGAAAGCTTACACATGGGATTAGTTCACAGGATGCAATCTTGCGGCCAAAGTTTGTAAATCAGTCAGATAAGAGGGTTGGGAACGTCATTGAAGTTCAGTGCGGTGGGGTTAGAGACAGTACACTGAGCAGATGGAACACATCCGTGCAAACCTAATCAGAGCTAGTATTGATTAACTCCACGGTGTTCTTGAAGCAAAAATGGGTTTGAAGCCAGACCACCAGGTGTAACACACACACACAAACGTTTTCATTTATGATGGAAATATGGAGACAGGCTTGCATATTAGAAAATTAGCTTGCATTGTTTTTGTTTGTTAGCGATGGTGAACATGCAGAATTGATTGAAAAATTCTGTAGATTTCAGGCCTCCTGTCCTGATACAAATGCCACATTAACAACAAATCCCTTAAAGCCAACATGAAACACTCTTGACAACCCATTTTACGTCTGTAATGTGACATTTATGAGTAAAATGTTCATGGTTTAAAACAAATGTAGGTTGGGACAGGATGGAGCTAAACTTGTCCTCTCTCTCGATGGAACCCAACAGTAATGCACATTTTCAAATCTATAATTATTTGTAACATTTAGTAGTTAACCAACATTAAATGAACACTTTTACTATTGGTAAAATGTAAGAATGACTGCATAACCTATTGTAGTAAGCTAAATTGGGGTCGTAATCATTTAATAATATATAATACATGTGTATATATGTAAATAAAAAATATAAATAACAGAACGAATTAATTACAAATGTAATAATATATTTAGTTTTACTAATTTTAGTTTTAGTAAGAACGGGAAAAACAAATAAGGTCAAAAAGTAAACGGGGTCAATTTTGGCTTCATGTTGACTTTAAATGCTTGCAGGCAGAGTGTGAGTTAATAGAGTCTGCAGTCTCTCGGTCTTTTACTTTTTCCACTATCGTAATAACCACAGGTGGCTCTTATAGCAGCAGGCTTCAGTGACAGCGTTCCTACACTCATCCAGAGCAGAAGCACTCTTTCCCCTCCATTTCAACACAGGATGAACGTTAGAAGTAGCTGTCGCTTCTGGTCCCAACTGTTTCTTAATATAAAGCAATTTTTCTAAAATACAGTCAACAAAGATTGTGTCAGTGAGTGTTTGATGGGATGAGAGGTGTTATTATTTTTCTCGAGTGCTCTATTATGTCCCTCTCAGTCACACATAAACAACGCGCACACGCCGAGCTCTTAAGGGACGGCAAGTAGTCTCAGTGACAGTCTGGATTGGAGACCATCAGATGACCCCACTCTGGCTGACTCTCATCCATCATCACGCCCCATCTATTGCTCAGTGATTTTAAACCCCTAAAAACTATCTGCTGGTGAACATACTTTCACTTCAAAACTTCCTCGTCAAGATGCATTTCCTTTGAACCAAGTCCCTCTAGGCTGTGTGATACAGAAGCATTATCACCTCATTCAGCAGGAATGTAACCGTTACAGCCTAATGCTTGAAACTAAAAGACAGATGGAGACAGAAAAACAGCACAGGCTATAGCGCTGAGGTGTGCCGAAACAGAAACACTGCAGATGCTCTTTCTTAAGATGAATTATGGCTGGTGGATTATCGTCTACTATAACTAACACTATGACTCTGCTTGGTTCTGCTCTGCTGTATACTGTATGCGATTTAACTTTAATACTTGACATATCTTGCAGTGAAGCAGTACTGACAATTTTCACAGTTCTGTTGGGTTGGCATTAGTGCTAGATTCCCTGCTAAGGATACTTTAAAGAAATAGTTCCGTCAAAAAGAACATTTCTGTCACATCATGTCACACTGTCCCCTGTGATTTTCTTCCGTAGGACACAAAAGGACAACAGACCACCAATTTAAGTCATTATCTGTCCCACATGTAATATGTGCCCACAGAACTTGTCAGAAAGGTCAGAACATGCTGCAGAATTAGAACGCCCATCAATCACAAAGTTCGATAAATGAGCTGGTGGAGGGTTGCATGTTCTGAAGCAAGTAAGGACGTTTTGAAGTGAAGAAAACTGCAGAAAACTTGAAATATAATGTAGAGCACCAATCTAAATCATATGCCTTGTTATTACACTATTCTCCCCCTCCTTTAAAAGTTTGAAAGCATCAGGTCTGCTTCTAACTATTTCCTTGGAAGAAAGTGCTACAGATTTGACATGAAAGTGAGTAAATTAATTTTCCAAAAACATAAACGTTACTGTCCTGGGGAGATGTGCAAACACGAACTAGGTGGAATCTGTATCATTAGGCTCTTGTCTTGGCATTTTTTAGGCTACAGACTTGGATTCAATGAACGAAACGTGGGGAAATGGTCAAACTCACAAAACTCTGCCTTTTATACATGCCTGGTTTACTTACTTTTGTAACCTTCCACCATTTTCTTCTAGAAAAACTTTATTTAATTGTCTATGCTACAGCGTTTCAGTAGCAGTTTGGTTAAAATGACCTTTTAGTGGTTAACAAAGGATGTTTTTGCATGTATGTGGACGGCTGGCTAATTAGACCGTCTGTATAAGGTAAAACAGTCCCTGTTTGATGAATTATACTGACATTAGATTGTGATGGTTCTCGTCAGAATGAAACTTTCAGCACATTTTGATGCGTCCACAAATCACAAACCTTTAAACATAAGAAAAGGCTTGATTACCAACACACTCAGACAAACTCAAATTCCTGGACATACCTTGCTAAACTCTTTGTACAGGCTTCTTCCAATCCTTAGGTGCACAAAAATGACAATTATGGGGTTGGGGCAAAGTCACATATAAAAACAAACAAACCAAAAAGTCTTGAGCCAAAGTGACAGTTTTCTGTCTTGTACAAAACCGCATCATGCTAAAATGGAGCTGTTTGTCATTTACACTGCAGATGGAGGTGCTGCTTTTCAAATTCATCCCACCCTGAAGGTTTTCAGTCTGATGTCTTCTCGTCATTCTGTACGTTGGGTGGAAGGATTTACGTATTAGTAAAGCCACACAGTTTGTTGTCATTATTCTCCTTCCTGCAAACGTTAGTTAGTTCAAGCGTAAAAATAAAGGTTCTAGAGGAGATGAAGCAAGTCAGAGGCCTCACGGGGAGGATGCTGGCCAAGAGTCGGTCCTCTCGTTCCTCTCTGTCCCCGGGTCTCTTTGGCAGATGAGCAGATGGGGGAAAAGAGTGGAGAAGAGAAAGACCATGACTGAAGTCTATACAGGATGGTAAGGTATACGCTGGGGAATTAATGGGAAGAGGGGTTGGCCAGTGGGGAAAGTTAGATACAAGAGGAGGAGCTGTCCTCCAGAGTCTGTCCCATAATGCACCAGGGCTCCTCCCTTGAGAAACGGCCTTGTTAAGCATCATACTTCTTCCCGCTTCTGTGGATCTGATGGAACAGTGTCATGGAAAAGGCCATTCCTAGGAGCTGGAATGACAAAATCCAAATGTACGAGTTAGTGTGAAACACATAAGCTATATGGCAGCAAACACAGATGGCCTGGGTTAATGGAGACAAAACATTGGACATATTCCTAATAAAACACTAGGAAATTCAAGGGGTCATGGGTTGGTCAGTTGGCATATGCCTTTATCACCTGCTGGTAAATGATGTGGACTAGACCACGATGAGACCTGCTGCCAAAAAGCAGCTTTCTTCATTGATGGGAATGCAAATATGGAAAAATTCATAAATGCATTTAATTATTAATTTTTTTTTATTATTTAATGCATTAGATATTGTGATGTAACAATAAACAGAATTTTTATACAGATCCTTTTTTAAAATTTTATTATCACGTGCCAGATCAAGCAGCACATGAACCGCTCATTTCTTCCTCTTTACTAGTAATAGCACGAAATAAACATGAATGAACACCAGAAGGTATCTTGTTTCAAACGTGGAAAGATGTCAATACACACCATTTTTCAAGTTCAAGTCCACCAACGTTAATCTACTCTCCTGTCTGTTTTGTTTGTCGGACAAAAATGGCAATTCATGTTTGTTCATAATTGATTAGCATTATTTGTGAATTAATTTATACTACTTGAACAGTAAAAAAAAATGAGTTTATGTAAAAATTAACATTAAGCAAGATTCATAAATGCTGTAAAACATTGTCCGTCATGATACCTAATGCATTAAATAGTGTTAACAAATTTAACAGTAACGTAAACTGATATTTTTTTTAAAAGCAATGCATAAGTCACAGTTATTTTGAATGTAGATGTTTTTCCATTTGCCATTTTTTTTTTTATTATAATAGATTTTTTTTTTAGCCATTGGCCAGTTTATTTGAAGGGTTGTTTTTGTCATTTTCTACTGTTCAGTTGATTTAGTTCAGCACGTAAAGGTGGCAGCAATCAGGTCACGTACTTCTAAGGCTGCACGCATCAGCCAAGCAGCTGCCAATGGATAGCTTTCTCCAGGTATTGCAGACCTTCTTTGGAAAATTGACCTCATTTTGTAGAAAAAGAGGGTTGGTGATGTGAAGCATAGTCACGGAGGTAAACGGAAATGTGTTGCAAATATACTGACTCTTTGAAGTTCATTTTTAGAGCCATCCTGCTACATCAAACGCACAGCGGTGGTCGACATTCCACAGTCAAGTTTTTATCACATGAGCAGGAAGCACCATCAGACTTCTTGTGTGGATTAAATCATATTCTCTCACATCTTTGAGCTTTAATGGTATCGCATTGCTTCTTCTTTACACTGACAATTCGCACAGAAATTGAACTGTAAATCTTGGCAGACTCTCACACAGACTTTAATGTGAGTCTAGTGGTGAAGTCTAGGCCCCTAGCAATGTCTGAAAACTACAGGTCGAAACCCGTAGGGAAAAGAATCCTTTCAGAATCCATGAGTTCTTAGGAGAAAGAACTACAGCACAATAACATACAATAGTATTATAAAGATTTCGAGATGGACCTCACTGCAGAACACAAGATCCAGGGGGCACAAGATCCAACTCCTCCCACCTTACATATACCTAAACCTACCAGTCTCCACCCCCTGATCCCTAAACCCACCCATCTCCACCCCCTAGATGTGGATCCAACCACGCCCCCTGGATCTTGTGTTCTGCAGTGAGGGGCTTCTGAAGATTTCTGGACCTTGTAACATGGTTATACTGTGGTATTTTACACCATGCACACTACCATTCAAAACTTTGGGGGTTGTAATTTTTTTTTTTTATGTTTTAAAAAGAAGTCAGGTAATAACCAAGGCTGCATTTACCTGATCAAATTACAGTAAAAATAGTAATATTGTGAAATACTGTTACCATTTAAAATAACTTTTCTATTTTAATATATTTTAAAATGCCATGATGGCAAAGCTGAACTTTCATTAGCTGTTACCGCCAGTCTTTGTTATGCCCCTTCAAAAATCATTCAAAATATACTGATTTGGTGGTCAAGAATCATTTCATATTACTATCAATGTTAAATACAGCTGTGCTGATTAAGATTTTGTAGAAACCTTGATTTATTTTTGAATAGAAAGTAAAATAGAAACAGCATTTATTTGAAAACAGATGCTTTTTTTAACATTATAAATGCCTTTACTGTTACTTTTGATTAATTTAATGTGCCCTTGCCTAAAAAACAAAAAACAACAACTTTTGAATCATATTTTCATTCATGGAATATGAATGCTAATCTAAAATTACAATGGAATATATCAAAGTACCATGGTACTTAGAGGTTTGTTCAAATCCCTAAGTATTGCATTATCAGACCCCACTAATAATTTAAAATGACAAAGCACTTACAGAGCACACAGTTTAGTGACTAAAAACCAGATTATGGCTGGCTTTTACTGGATGAGATGCAAGTAAATCACTTGTGATTTTGCTCCAGCTCAGCCCGTGAGGAGGATTATATGGCAAGTGCTTACAAGCCTGCGGTCACCTCTTGGTCCATACCGAGAAAAGTACTTAGTAAAGACCCCTGTGCACTATTATCCTAAATAAACTGCACTGACCACAGGCTTACAAGAACTCATAGATTAATCGAGAGTCCATTTCGGCTAATCCATCATGGGCTTTTTTCACTATTTACCACAATTCGTATTTCTGCTCTGTGATAAACGACAGTAAACCTGATTTGGATTTAGACTACCTGTGAAACTGTTAAGAGATACTCTCAAATCCAGTTTGTTAACTTTAAAAGTGACAAAGTAGCAAACATGACAAAATATATAGTCAAACTACTATTGAAACATGGACTATATTTAACATGTCTCTGCCTAGTTTCTAGAAAAAAAAATCTGTCTAACATTGATGCGAAGCACCTCCGCAGAATGTACACATTAGACCAGACTGCATTGATAATCAAATACATTGAATCCATTGGTTTTCTAGGGCTATAACGACCTGCTGCAAGACAGGTTCACTTTCTATATATTTGGGTATCAGCAAGCCCTAATGAGCGGTTCACTTTTTCTCTCCTGGGCTGACTGTGGCGCTCCACACATGTGCTTCACTGTTTCAGCAGAACCAGACGAGACAGGCACACTCATTATCACCACTGCATTTGATACGCTGAGTGATGGCAAAACACACCAGTACACACAATCTTACCTGAACTACCAAGATACACATGCCGATGGTTCCGAGTAGGTGCTTATTATCGTCAAGCCACTCTTCGACCTTCTCGTAACATCCCTGGAAGACAGGAAAAGTCACAAGATGTGATTTATCTTCACTAATACAAACAGACTGTGTATGTTTCACTTCTAATTTGCTAGAAGTTCATTCTGATCCAGGGAAAATTAGCTGAAGTCCAGCAGCAGTGGAATTGGTTTTGAGCACATGCTTGAGCGAGCGAGCGACTGCTGTGGCTGCATTTTCAACGCGCACTGACTGTAAAAAAAGCACATTCAGCGATATACTGTTTGTGGTTATGCGGGGGAAAAAAAAGAAAACAGTGGGCTGCTTTTCACACTAAGGTATTGAAAAGGAAATCCATTTCCAGCAAAACCGAAAACTGGCGGTAATATAATTCCAAAACACCTTCCAAAACGGCAAAAGTCTTCTGTGCAAATAGCCTCATCTCAAATTTTTTGACTAATACCTCTTGTTCTGTAATTTCAAAGCAATTTAAGACCTTTTGTTGGATAGCTGCTTAACTTCTGGGGGAAAAGATAAATTCAACAATTCAACGGCTTTTGGTTTTTAGACTAACTTGACTACGAATGCGTCCTTGTGTAATTCCCTTACCTAGAAGACTACACAAAGGTTTCTGCAAAGGAAATCGTGAAATTTATTCGAAAGTTTCTCTCGTGGCAGCTTCATATACTTCAAGTATGCTTTAATGAAAGATGCTTTTGAAAAGAACATTGAGAATTCACTAAATGGAAATGTCTCATCCGCAAACACTCCATTAGTACCTCTGTGGTAACTAAAAGCTTCAGATAAAGACAGTGTGACAGTTTGACTTGTAACAGCTGCTGATGTACAGCTCTGTCAATGGCACACAAAATTCCCTCAAGAGACCATTGCCCTCTCTACAATCTCATTTAAACATTCAGTGCATTAAAATGAGTTTTCATAAGTTAAATCAGCTCCCATAGGGAAGACAAACGCATCCGGTGTCCAAAAGTGAGCAGAAATACATCTATGGCTTTTACTGCCTTTCACTTAATAATAACTCTTTTCAAGGACAGAAAAGATAAAGAAAAAAGAAATCCTCTCGGTTATTACCTCCTGTCTTTTTTTTGATCCTGTCTCGAACCAGAAATGTTCTTTAATGAATATAAGAGCAACAGTTCAAATGTATTAAAAATGGGGATGATTAAACTGAAAGTCGTGCATTTGAAATGCAGTACATATATAGTTCACTGCACACGTCACGGCGATTAAAGGTCTGGGGAATTATGGCAACATTATCATCATTGGTTGAAGTGCAGGTGTCCACTCACCCGTGTCCAGAACATGTTGGTGGAGTTGCGGCCACACTCCTGATAATGCTCTTGACAGCAGCGGTCGGGCACCACCTTTTCTTTCAGAGCCTCGTGCCAATCTGTGTAACCAGTTACGCCACAACACTTCCACTGTCATGCAGAGGGACAATGATACTTTTTACTTTATGATGATATTATTATTTTAATATTAACCACACTAGCTTAAGTTCCAGGTATTAGTGTGTGAAAGTATTTTCATGATTTTCAACATATTCATAATTTCACAAAGAGTACCTCGGCTTGGATGATATTCCAGGCATTTCTCAGCCCAATGTTGTTGTCTGTATTGTAGAGAGCAAGACCATCTTTCAGGTCCTGCTTTGCATTCTCACTGACCTGTGAAGGACGATAAGTTTATTCATAGACAATAACAAACAATCTTTGGGAATACCACAATTTCAACCACACCACCAAAACTAAATTTTGATAATTTGACAAATAGATTTGACAATCTAATTTAGGTATGCACCGATACCGATACTGGTATAGGTATCGGGCCCAATACTGAGCTCCTGTACTCGTACTCGTTAAAATGCCCCAATACCAAATGCCGATACCACACAGCATGTGATAAGTGCCATATTCAGACAAAGAAACAGACAACAGAACAACAGACAGCAGAATGGAGTTATTAGAGATTAAGGATGTCTACGAAATATATGTATGCAATGAATATAATGTTAAACATTCAGTATTAACGCCTGTATAGCTGATGTGCGCGAGCTGATAAGCAAAGCACGCTGAGTGGATTGAGCGCGCGGCGGCGCAAATGCGCCAGCTTGTCGAGTGGATATACCTTTCTCACAGACATCACTGGAAAGCTTGTAGTTCGGTCAGATATGTCAAAAACAAGTAAGTAAAACAATGCACAAGTTACTTAACGGGCCCTCTCATTCTGCACCAGTACAAATACGTGCACGCGTTGCACGTTTTGCTTGCTTCAGTGTTTCTGCATTATATGAGTGGCTTTGGAACATAAATTGCAGCATGTTTCAGACGAAAAAAAACGCGACTTCTATTTCTGAAAATATCACAGTTAGGAGATTTATAATGAGTGGTTCCCTGTATCGGTACTCGGTATTGGCAAGTACCAAAAATAAAAGTATCGTATTGGGCGAGCACTGGAAAAAGTGGTATCGGTGCATCCCTAATTTAATTTAAAAAAAAGCTTCATAAATGTGCAAGTCAACATAACTTCTTGGTTTTATATATATATATACATGAAGAGTTCATTTGCAAAAACCGATAAACGCCACTTAAAAAAAAAAATGAGCTGATTGCCGTGTATTATTCTCCACATATAGCGCGATCTGAACCCAAAACATGTTTTGTCAAAAAAGCCAGTTTTGTCCACTTTCAAGGCATCACGAGTTCACGTT
>NW_015628726.1:1974793-1987161 GCF_001515625.1 Sinocyclocheilus rhinocerous | reverse complement strand
CACTTTCAAGGCAGTTCACGTTTTACTGCAGTAGCCGACAAGCGCCCTTGCTGTTTTTGAACAGAAGCCGATAAGTCTAAAAGTGATCGAGGATGGATAATTTCGATGAACTTGATGAATCTGTGATATCTTCTTCAGGGCGAAAAAGGAAAATAAAAGCTGAAACGTTTTCACGGAACCTTGCAAAAGCAGCGCGTTACAATGGTGAGGGAAAAGCTCCGTGTATTGCGTGTAATCACATCCATACAGTTTATGATCACAACAACAACAACGTTTGTCAGGCATCTACATTGTCATCTGATGAGATTGCAAAGATTAAACGAGTGTTTTTTTTTTTACTCTAAAACATGAAATGTGGAGTTATCTGCTTTTGTCAAAAAACGACTGTTGGAGTTATCTGATTTTGCTATAAAACAAACTTTTAATATGTAAAAAAACTTACTTTCAATGAACTTTAATTTTGTAAATTACCTGTATTTGTTTAAGTTATTATTACTTAATCAAAACAACCCAACTGCAGTTTGATTGATATTACTTGGAATGCGCAATAAAAAAAAATGCGATTTCTGAAAAAATTTTTTAATGGAGTTATCGGTTTTTGCTAATGAACTCTTCACATACACACACACACACACACACACATATATATATATATATATACACATATATACACACACACACACACACACACAATTTCATATATTTAACTGAATAACACACTCACACAACTGCCAAAATATAATTAATTGTATATGTATTAATTCAAGTAGTTTGGATAAATACATGTAAATATGTATAAATATTAGCATTGCAAATAGTGAAAAACTATATGCAAGTCCTAAGAGAAATTTACCTGCTTGTCTATCCTAATAAGCAGCCTCTGTTTAGTCAATACCTGCCATCGGGTTCTTGACTACTACAGTACGTCAAATTATTGTAATTAACATCATTCATTGACTGCCATAGTGAGTAGAGCGTTTAAAAAGCATGCCATCGTTGACGCTGGAAGACAATATATGCCACGCTGGAATCACTATCATTTCCCCCTCGGCTGGGGTAGATAAATATTTCGCTGGCAGTTTTAATGAGGTGTAAGATCTCACATTAGTGGTTCAGTGCACTCTGGCCCAGAGCGACGGAAGTACACGGCGATCAGAGTTTGACAGAGCGGCGGTCCTGATACAGACTCTAGATTAACATCATTTCACCCAAGAGAAAAGACAAAACACCATATCCTGGAATTTCACAGACCTATAAATAAGATACATAGAGATAATATCTGCACTTACAGCTTTAACATTATGATTTATTGTCACGCTTCATATTGCTGTTGTATTTATTGTATTACCACAACATTCACTGTTTGCTCACATCTGAAAGACTCTGAACTTCTGAAGAAAATGTGACTGGTTCTCATATATGATGCTAGGATATTGAGGATGGTTGCCAGGATACTGCTCACTAGCCCAAAAAAGCTTATCAAGTTTCTATCATATTCTAGATTGCTAAAAAACCCTATATATGGTTTGGGACCCTTCGCAGATGCAAGTCTATGGGACCTTTTTTTGCCAATTTTTTCATCTTCCAGGCAGAAATTATGAGTTAAATCACTTAGAAAAGTAATAACACAGATTTCATCAATAAGCCACACGATTTGAGGTATCATTCATGTCCCAGGGAACATAACTGGTTAAAAAAACACACACATTGATTTGGACAGGTTTTTGCATAAAAGTATCTTCTAAATGCATAAATGTAAAGGTGCAGGGCGAGGTACAAGTATGAGTAATAGTAATGCTTGCCTTAGCAAACAGCACTAATAATATAACAAATCAAAATATTCATGCTGTGAAATTCTTTGAATGCTGAGGGAAATTATTTAATGAAGTGTATAAAATTTTAATTCAGATAATCTTTCAAATATATGTGGAAATTGGCCTAAAATGTCCTCTGGAGACCCCCATCATGTGAATTTTTTTTTTACATTCTTTCCAGTCATGCCATGATGAAATAAATTCAGCCAATGATGCAGAACAGCATCAATAACACTAAGTCAAGACAAGATATTAAAAAGCTGGTAGGAGGCATATGTCTCTCTCACTGTGTGCACTCATTAGTGCCAGATATTTTTTCTAGTGGGTACACTGACTGTGTGAGAAGCCGCATTTCAGAATGAAGAGAATAAAACGAAAGGTGAATAAGCACCATCATCCTTCTTTACGGAAAAATCTTGAGACCTCCGAGTCTCATTATACAAGAATACATAAAAGCACACTCTCAACTCCATCAGGGTTCACTGTGACATCACTCCTTTCACGTCCTGCTTGGAACACATCAGAACTGATGAACTGTTTGGCAATGGCTATTCTTTCAAACCTAAAGAAAAGCATCCCAATTACCAAGCACACGAGACTCCCATATCCCACACGGTCCATTAGGCTCAGACTTAATCAGCTTGTGCCTGAAAAAGTCACGCAATTCTGTTCATCCTGTTCAAAAAGCAAAATAGCATGTCTAATGGAGGAATGTTACATGTCTGACTAAGCCTCCCTAATGCCATGAGCTGAGTAGGATTCCTAGAAAACTGCATTTTATTTTTAGACAAAAATTATTTTTCTTACAGATCAGTATCAGGTCATAAAAAATAAAGACAATGCTTAATAAATACTTCAAAGGTTTGTGCTCACTAAGAAGTTTTTAGAGAAATTAATGCTTTTGTTCAGCAACAATACATTATATTAATCAAGTAAAGACATTCAAATTGTTATAATTAGCAAATACACATTTCATATAAATGCTGTTCTTTTGAAACGTCTATTCATTAAATAATTATGGAAAAAATAATACTGTTTCCACAAAAATTTCAAGCAGCCTTTAAATGGTTTTCAACATTGATAAAAATGTTTCTTGAGCAACAGATCAGCACAGTAGAATGATTCCTGAAGGATCATGTGACACTGAAGACTGAAGTAATGATGCTGAAAATTCAGATATTTTCCACCACAGGAATAAATGACATTTGAATGATATGGGCTTAAGCGATGAGAAAAACACTCTAAACATCTTAGCGATAGCCTGAAAACTAGGGGTGTTCTGATCAGGATTTTTGAGGCCGATCACCGCTCACAGAAATCAGTATCTGCCGATACGATCACCGATACCGATCTTTTTAAAGCCTTCTTTTTATCATGTAGAATTATTAAAAGTAATACTTCAATCAGGATTTTTAGACATTTATTCAGGGCCTGAATTTAATTTTTGAGAATGGGGGGAATTTTCCTCGTATAGGTGACTCTTGTGAGAGGGGATTTTTTTATTTTTATTTGAAGGGTGGAGGGGAGCATTTTTTAGACATTTTTCAAAAATATATATTTATCTCACCTAAATGTTCGATTATGAAGTGCATTTTTGTTTTTACACTCGTGCAATTGTTGCACAATAGCTTACACACAGCACAACACAGTTGTTCAAACAAGTGGCAAAACATTTAAACTACTTTTCTTACATTATCACAAACATTCTAAATTAAAACTTACCTCTGACAGAAACAGTCAGCTCTACTGCCTTTTCTTTTGCATTTAAATCTTTATTACAAGCGATCCTGCGGTTCATAAAGAACTTTGTTTTCCTACCTCCAGGAGTGCCATCTATTATTGCCTTTTTTTTATCTAAAAGTGTTCTTTTCCTTTAAAACTAGCCAACAAGCCAGTTGGCTGTGAAACACAGACTTTAATTATATGCATTTATGGTGTAATTACTAAATTTTCATTTTCATATTTACCGCAAACAATGCGTTGTCACTTTAATTCAGTGCGTGCAGCAGAAACGATCTCTGCTGCTGCAGACCGCTCCTGGAACGCACTGCCGGACCGCAACCGTGTGCAGTGTGAACGCTTTAATCCGTTAACATGAGCGCGGAAAAAATACGCACTGCAAACGAAGTATGTGTGAACCTGGCGTTATGTGTGTGCGCTGCGAGTTTGCATGAGCGCACGGTCTCCAGGAGAGCGCGTGAATGCTGAATGCTTTAAACACTGGCTAGAATTAAAAAGAAATGCAATTTATAAACTTTAGTGACGATGCTACACTGCCTCGATTGTGCAAGTGATAATTCCTATGGCTATGTCAACTGTGCAGTGTGCGGCAATGCAATTCATAAACTTTAGTGACGATGCAACACTGCCTCGATTGTGCAAGTGATAATTCCTATGGCTATGTCAACTGTGCAGTGTGCGGCAGGCTAGACGCATCACCGGCGTATTCTTGAGATCGGCCTTTTTAGAGACCGCCGATCAAACATCCCAAAGCGATTATCGGCCGATAGTGATCGGTAGCCGATCAATCGGAGCACCCCTACTGAAAACCTCTGGAAGGTTATTGAAAGTCATAGCTGAAATGCAGCAGTCATGTCAAATAATCTAGTAAACTTTCTTTTCATTCAAAAACCCACAACCAGGGCTAGTGGAGGACTCTGAAACAACTTTGTTTTCTGACAACAAAAGGGAAGCTGTCCTATCCTCAGAGGCGAGTGCTATCTGCAATGATAAATATCCTATCACTGAAATGAAATGTATTGGTAAGGTGGTGCTCTGCTGATATTCTGCTCCAGTCACCATCTTGCAAGCCCTAAGAGATGAGCTATGCTAATGAAATATACTGTTAGAAGCATCATATTATGCAGAAAGTTAATTAGTTCTTCTCCCAGACATTGAGTTCATGGGAAGAGAGCCAGTGTGAATGAAAGGTTACTGTAAAGAAGTCCAGACAGGATTGTCAATCGAAATCAAGATGAACTGCAGCCCAATTGTTTAGCAGGATTGTATCTTTTTTTGGGACATGAATAGAATAATCTGCCGCACATCTGGAGCCAAATTAATGGTTCAAGGGTTTGAAACATACAACTTCTTAATTAGCTGGAAGTGGTGTAGAAAGAGTTTTCACTCAGAAATTGCTACATTTCAAATTTTAAAAGTAACACTAAATGAAATGTGAAATTCTGAAGTAGAAAGACTGAAATAGTATTTTCTTGTTTACAAATTTGTAAAATCAGTGTATCATTCCCTTTAAATCCACTATTACATACTATACTAGTGCTCAAAAAGTGAATGGAGCATATGTTTCCCATGTTGCTAATGCACAGCTCATTAGGAGTTTGTATACCTGGCCTTGGGCTGTGTTTAAATAATGTCTCTCCAGTTGGATACAGTATCATGAATGCACAGTCCAAAGCCATTTCAGCTAACGCAAGCATCTAGATCGTGTGAATGAAAGAGTGGCTCTTGGTGTTTGATTTGTAATCATTCCTCTCGTTAGTTTCCTATGTTCTCAGGCAACATGTGAATGTAAAGATGTTAGTGTTTGTTTGGGAATGTGGAGGGTTTGACCTTAAGGTCGGATGTTAGCTAATAGATGACATCATTATCTATACCAACAATTCTTGGGGTGAACTGGGAGAGGAAACGAGAGTGAATGGTGAAAAAGAAAGGAAACTGTGTGCTTTTCTTCAAGTCTCATGTTTGTGTTTGTGTCTCCAGAGTGTGGACAGGATTGGACAGGTTTGTCATATTGTTGCCCTGGGGGCTTGGGTTTGTGGAGATGTGTCAGCACAATGTGTGTGTGTTGAGGAAAGCCTGCGGTTTACAAAAGAGTAGAGGAAGATGAGGTCAGACAGAAGATTCGTCCATCACCTCAAACTATGCCAACAAAAAAGTTTTGAGCAATTTACAGTCTGTAAACACCCCCCCCAATCCTAACTTAAAGGGATAATTCAATTTAAAAAGGAAACGGTTTTGTTTATTTGCTCAATTTTGTTCAAGTCGTTTCTCAACTACATGATTTTCAGTGGAACTCAATAGGTGAATTCTCTTTTCAACATCAAAGATCAGATCAAAATTAAGTTATTGTTCATTGGCTAGCTCTCCTTGTAGGAGTTTATGAGAGAAGTATGCTTTTTAGCCACTCTTTTCAATTAAATGTAAAAGTGCATGAGGGCTGTCAAGCTTCAAAATGTCAAAAAGCAATACAATTGGTGCATATGACATAAGACACTATATTGCAAGTCTTCTGAAGTCATACAAAATCTTGATGTGATGAACAAACCAAAATTAAGCTGTTTTTCATTGCTTAGCTCTCCTAATAGGAATTCACAAGTTCATGAGAATAGTGAGTTGGATCATTTCAATGAATAAGTCAATCCAGTTCCCAAAACAGATCTCTGACTGATTTGTTCATTAATCAAACTCAAATTCTAACTCACTGACTCAATGATTTTCTTGTAGTAACAGTTACCAGCCACAGGGTGGGAAGCTTATCAGCAAACAATGACTGAAGACTTGGTATAAGTGTGCAAATCATATAGACAACTTATGATATTTTTGTATCTTTTTGCATGCTCATTTATATGCATTTTACATGAAAAGAAAGACCAATACATATTTTAAAAGTCCTCTATGCTGGAAGAAAAAAATAGTAATATGGGTTTGTAACAACATGAGGCTGAGTCAGTGATTACATTTTTATTTTAGGAAGAACTGTTCCATTAACAACCATTTCCACATTGGAAATAATGTTCCATTAAGACACATAAGAGCCTACCGACATAAGTGCCTGTCATGGGATGGTAATTTCCAGCCCAGATGATGGGCCAGGCTTTGTACAGCAAGGGAAAGTCTGGCCATGCTGTGAGCTGGCAAGATACGCGCAGCGTGGGTCCTACTGTCACGCCGTCAGGTGCTTTGAAACCTGGCCCGAAGTCCTCAAAACCCTGGCTGACCGCCTCACCTGTTCAAGCAGTTTACAACACACATTTGCTGCTTAAGCTCATGAAGTGGAAAATGACTGTTTACATAGTCAAGTCTGACGTAAATCATTTTAACACTGGCACATTCGTTGTTGATTTGTTTAACGCGAGTAAATTGGTTTAATTCAGAGCTAAAATCAGCAAGTAAACAAGCAACCGCAATAATGCTGCCAACATGGGAACACAAGCTTTACTCTCACCTTGTAAATAACTGGAAATACAATGGGGACCGGTGTTTAGGGACCTTTAAAATGGACTTGGAGTTTTACTTTAAATCCCTCTGAATCCATTCCCTGCACATGTGGGTCACTACTCATTTTTAGAGCATCCCTAATTGTGTCGCTTTTACCCATGTAATGGCACAACATTAGAGGCTAAAAACTGTGAGTCATCTACGGATTAAACCGTAGACCCAGCTGAGGCGGCGAAAGTGCACTTCATCTGTCTCTGATAGCCTATCGAAAAATCACGCTACTCTGCTTCCCCCCTTTTCAAACCAGCTAATATGGCTTCATTTGGCCGCTGTCCTGCGGCACACGCACAGGAATGAGGTCATGAGCGTAAAGACGGATGCTCTAATCTGGTGCCTAGCCTTCGCCATCTGCTGCAGTCAGATGGTAGGTCACTGCAGGGCCCACGTGTGTGCTTTAATCCACAGCGTTCACGTACGCTCAGTGAGGTGGAGACCCACTATACCTCTGTTTCGTCAACAAATCTGCAAGAGGGAAGCATCTTGCTGAGTTAAAGATTGAGGATGGCACAAAACATCACAACTGAAACTTTAGATCTCACATTATGAAGCTGTAACGATGACAAATAGATTTGAATTGTGTAAATTTGACATTTAACAAATTAAGTTTTTTTGTGGCATATTTATACATATATCGTATTATAGTATTACTTTATAAATATAAGCATTACTTCAGTCTTCAGTGTCACATGACCCTTCAGAAATCATTCTAATATGCTGATTTTGTGCTCAAGAAACATTTCTTATTATTATCATCACGGTATGATTAAAATGTTGATAGAAACAGTGTTACTTTTTTTCAGGATTTTTTGATGAAATGATTTATTTAAAATAGAATTCCTTTTAACAATGTAAACATCTTACTGTCATTTTTGGTCAATTTAATGCATCCTTGATTATTTGCTGAATTTTTGGTTCTGAATTTTTAAAGGTGAAATTAGCTGTAATTTTTTCAAGTATAAAATTACAGCCTCAAGTTTTTCAGATATAATAAATTCAAAATTTCACAAAAAAAAATTTAATTTAATGAAATGTCTAAAATTCAAGTTTACTAAGTTGTTTTCTAATATCCTGCTCAGTACTACCTCAGCAAAATGCTTGGCTTAAATTTGTGGTTTGTACAGAAAAAGTGTGCTTTCATACATTGCCAGCGTGACTTTTTTTTTGCTCAGATGTGATAACGAATGCCTTGTGATTTGGAGATCAAATAATGGAGTCAATTAAACATTCCTCTGATCACTCACGCCATTCTGTGCAGATGGAGCGGCAGGTTTTGAGTTCATGCGGTAGAGAAATGAAAGAGACATGCTCACAGCCCTGTGCGGTTGATACAAATCTCTGTATCTCATCTTAACTCGCTCCTCTCTGAAGTATCTCCCTCATCACGTTGTGATAAAAGGTCATAGAGGTATCTTATATCGGTAGTACGAACAACATCAATACATGGCTATGGGTCTCAGAGTGGTCTTTAAAGACTAATACATGTTGGATACACTGCTTTCAGTCTGGCTTTCGTCATATAAAGGCACAACCTTGAGTCTGTACACAATATAGCGATGGAAAAAAGTGTGTGCTTGCAGAACCAAACTCATATAGACAGGAGCAAGCTAATCATGTTGTATGCTTGAAAAAAATGTGGCATTCATTTTGCCACCAAAACTCAGCCTCATTTTGTGGTCCACGGCTGAGTGTAAGGTACATGCTCCGATAAGACAACCAGGCAGTTCTCGTACCTAAGAGATAGGATCCTAATCTCTAAATGGATTGTGGGTAAATGAATTACTTTAGCTTCCACAGAGAGCGTGGCAAGCTGAGTGAATAATGAACCACCCAGAAATCCTTGACGGGATTTAACACCTCCTAGCATCCTGCCGTACATTTGGGAAGCGCCCTTGAAAAGAAGGCTCTGAAGCATCTGTTTGGTGACACTCACGACTTCATCAAAGAGGAAACGGGACCTCTGCGTGCTCTGGGTGGGTAGTAATCCACCAGGATCTGCATGGTGTCAAAAGGTCAGACTGCCCTGTTTTAGACATTCCAGTTGGCACAGTATCGCTTCCAGTTGTGTGCGTGTGCGGTGCCCCGAAGGCCATGAGAAAGAGCCTGAACGCTGAGGCAGGTGGAAGGATTGACCAAGAAAGAGCTCAGCACCAATTACTTGGTGACAACTGGCCAGGATTAGGCCTTGTTGTGTGGGGTGACCTCTGACCTTTGAGTGTTCGCCTGGTGATGAAAACTCTTAACCTGCACTTCCCAAGACATGAGAGGCGGCTGTTCTTTAAAGAACTCGCTGACCTGATTAAGCTGGGGAAACGGGACAAGCATTCGACAGTTTATAGCTGGGTTTCCATCCACACAGTTTAAGGCAAATTTTATGGGGATACCACATAAAAAAGTATCGCTTGAAAAACCTTTTGAAGCACCTTTATTTTTAAGAGTGTAAAGCACAACCCAAAATGTTCTGCTACTCATTTGCTCACAGATTTTAATCGTTTAATGATTTATGTAATGCCTGGTTAGAATAAGGTGCAATTGGATGGGATTTTTCCATCCATTTTAATCCTCCATGAAAAAACAAAGCCAAAGAATTAGCCACCAATTAGAGATTGGATAGTGGTATTTGTATGGAAATACAGTAAAATCATTTGCACAATATAAAACTGGCAATCAGGCTTACCTTATCAGAGTAGACGAAGAAAAGAATGAGCAAAATCAGCTCAGCCAGCAGAATAATCAGCAAGACAATGAAGAACTGCAGGAAGAAAATACACAAAAAAAGGAAGTGAGTGATACTACAGAGAAAGAAAGACAAAGGGAAAGACTTGTCTGAATGAATCATCTCAGCTTTCTACACTCACTTTCTCCATCTCATTCTATTTCACTTCTTCAGCTAAATATTTACACAGCCTTCCACACAGCATGTGCCTATCAGCCAGTAAACATTATTTCGCTGAGTGCTCAGTACATTTTCCAGTCATCTCCTGATGACCGTTCCTGTCAAAGTCCATCTGAAACGCAGATTCAGCCCATCTGAAAGCCTTTAAGACGCTTGTTTATTGAACCTCGACATTGACAGGTTCGCAAAATAAGTTCCCTTCCGCCATTAGAGGAGGGTGAGAGCGATTGTGTTGACTACGTGTGGCCTCGCCAGCCGCTGAATGACAATATGTGTACATGTCTGCTCTGCCTCGACTTTACTCGCTGGTCTGGGCACATAAATAGAGCAAAGTTGAAGGAATGGATGTGGAGACTGCAAAAGCTTTGAAGGTTCTTCCTTCCTTGACCTCTGGGGGAAGAGAGCGCTACACCACATCCAGAAACATAGGGCTGGATGCTTAGATCTCAAACCCAGTGACGTGAAAACCCTTCTCTGATGTCTCCCTCTCCCTCAGAGCCATGGACACGCCGTATATACAGGCATATATTTTAGCGAAATCTAAAGTTCAGGCCATTCGAATTTACACCGCTCCTATCTAAGAGGCATTTAGGGAACCGTAGGAACTGGAGATTGACATTAAAAATTAATAAGGAGTGATGGTGATGATGATTCTGGGTTTGACTGGATTTGTGAATGCTTCGAACGTCTCTTCCTTTACTTGAACTGAACGTAACATGTTTTTTTTTTGTAAATTACATTAAATAAAATAATCAAAATGATGCTTGTTTGGAATCACATGGCAAGTCCACAAGCGGATAGTGCAGTATTTAATAATCGCTTACCAGAACAAAACAATATGATGTGACGGATGCATTATTCACTCCTGTATATGAAAGAAAAGTATGCGAGTGACAACCTTTTTCAATTAGACTGTGTTTAACACCATTAGCTGAATGATTGGTGGTGGTGGGGGAGAGAAAGTAAAAATGAGTGTAAAATCAAAGCGAGATTGGCAGTCAAAGGGGGGAAATAGAGAGGCATGTGGTTTAACTCTAGCTCTGAACCAAAACCCTTGAGTGCAATGAAGAGACTAATTTTGCAATGCAGATAATTAGCAAACCTCTCTGGTAACAGTTTACTTTAAGCCTTTATGTATAATGCATTATAAAAGATATCCATAAGGCCACTTCACATCCTGACAGGGCTTATTTTGGGATAATGACTGGCCAGCTGTACATTATCCCACTTTTTACACAGCTACTCACTAAATAAATAAATGAAAAGACATGAAATGTTAATTTGGTTGAAATGATTGTTTTATGTGAGAAGAAAGAGACTGCAGACCAATATGTGAGCCATGAAACTAGCACAGTGATGTAGGCAACTGTAAATTGACTGGAAAAACAGTTGATTATACATTTTGTAAAAATAGTTGCATACTGTGTACAGTGCTGCGATTGACCAATCAGAATCAAGTATTTCTGAGTCGTGTAAATAATACCTTATAGTTTTTATATTTAATTTAAATCTTATATCTTTTTATAAATACATGAAAAGTAATAAATACATATGCATGGTTACACCTTTAAATATCATGAAATGTAATGCTACTTATGGTGCTTTTACTTTGGCTCTGTTTGCTTTTCCACTGCAGTTTAGTACCGCTTCAAAGTGGGTGGGATTATAGACTGTTCGTTATAGTTGCTCCGCCACCTGTCTACTGACCACGATACAGCCTTTTCTTTTTTCAAGTTGTGTGCGACGGTCATTTAAAGCAAGTCGTTTGTGCGAACAAATGATGCTCTGGTGGCTGTTGCTGACTATTTAAATCTAGCGGGTTTGGTGTCTCCCGTCGCAAATCCAATGACACTGGAAGTGACGATTCTCTCTGACCAATCAGTGATCTGCATTGTTCACACATCACATTTTAGGAGCGTAAAAGTGTGTAGGTGTGGCATAACTTACGCTCAGAAGCAGGCACTTGTTTTCCTTGATGGCGCCCAGGCAACCGAGGAAGCCCGTCACCATGACGATGGCGCCTATGGCTATGACCATGTTGGCAGCGGAGAGAGAGGGGAAGGAGGGGGAGAAGGTGGCGAAGCTGCCTTGAGACACAGACAGCCAGATTCCAACTCCCAGCAGCCCACAGCCACACAACTGCAGAGAGAAGCAACAGATTATGAGATATTAATGCATTCTGGAACATCGATTCAGAGCGAAAGCTGTTCGGAAAAACAACATTTAATATGCACCACAAATACTAACTTAAATATAGCTTTCCATTGCATGTAGACATAAACAAAAAAGCATGACGTGCTGCTGACTCAAACTCTCTGTAAAGTCTGCAGAGGCCCAATGGAAAAAAAAGTTAAAGACAATCAGCTAAATCAGGGGTCTCCAACCTTTTTGAAAATATTCTCGCGGACCAGCTGGAGGGGGGT
>NW_015628726.1:1928005-1974319 GCF_001515625.1 Sinocyclocheilus rhinocerous | reverse complement strand
ATATGTTTTATAAATATATATTTTTAAATATGTATTTAAAAATGTATAAATATATATTTTCAGCTGCTGCGCACACTGAAAACAGTGTAACGTGAGTAACGAATCGAGTTCTCTTTCGCTTCTTCTTCTTGTGCTTAAAATCGCTTGAACGTGTAAATTGGCAAATTAATCTGCGAATCACATGCGTGCCGAACTGTGGGGCCTGGTCCGTACGTATCACGGATCAACTGCGATCCGTTATGACAGATCAGAACAATCATTAATTTACTAATTGAACATTTAATTTACATGAAATCGTCAAATTGCTACTCCATAGCAATCGCATACAACAAACGAAAATACAGTATAATTAGAACAATCGCTAACGCGCAATAAAAAACAGACAGTCATATCAATTCACATTTTTCCCAGAACGTTCTTACAACCTAGTAGCAACTCTTCCACGGCCCGATACTGGGTCACGACCCGGTGGTTGGGGACCTCTAAGCTAAATAGTACAGCAGATTTTGATGCGGCAGTAATTTGTCATGCCAATAAGTTCCTCTAGGGGGCACAAACACCCTGCCATCTTGGACCCTTGAGGGCCACACCATGATTTTGATAAAACACTGAAGACTGACCATTGACATTTGTGTGCAGACACAGAGTCCAGCTGCGTGACTGCGGTGACAAATCTGTAATGTTTATAGGAGCTTCTGATTGACAACGCTGAGAGGAGAGGCTGTTTTCCCCATCAATCTGCGATAAGGGCACAAAGTGATGCCTGCAGAGATGACGAGGAAGAAGCGGCTGACATTTCCTTTGCTGTTATTGGAATATCCAAAGCAATCTCCTCGTGAATAAGGAATCCCACCCGGGCACTGATAAATTGACGGGCACCACGCGGCAAATCAAAAACCATCACGAGTGTCTTCCCTGTGTGAACGCTGTTGTCGCTGAAGCATAAGCATGTTCGACAACCGTCCAAAGGCGATAAAAGCAAACCCAACAGTTGCATCCTCGATTTTTGTGATGAAATAAATTAGTAATTGCTTTTAAATGCGCTTTTAAGCATAAATGAGGCAGTTTACTGAACTGTTTGACAATACTTTCAAGATTGAAGCAGCAAACTTGAGGACAGAAACTGAGTGAAACAAATTCCTTCAGTCATGGTGGTTGAAATTATCAGCATGCTCTTCTGCTGAGTACCTTTCCCACCACGGGCGAGAAAGAACGCTGTGAGAGACACGGAGGCTGTGTGTATCTCACACTTGGCAGGTTAAAAGTGGGCGCTGATGCTCTGTTTGGTGAGGGAGCACTTTAGCCTGAGGGTGAGGGCCGTTTTTAATGCCCTGGGAGGTGAGAAATGGCTCTGCGCTAATGTAACATGAAGAACTTGATGTATCAATGTCCATGTTGTGAAGCAGCGAGTTGTCAAATAACCTGAGAGGAAGCAGCCTCCATAAACCAGAGCAGATTGCTTGTTTAATTTGAAGCAAATGAAAACAAGGATGTGAGGGATATCTGTACACATAATGATATGTTATGATTCACTTTAATATGTTGCGATGCATCATTATATCATAATTGGGCCACGACTGAAATTGCAGAAAACAATTTTTACCTGCTTCTTGATTAATTGAACTGCAAGATATGAATCACACATAAATAAAAATATCAATGTAAAGACCATACATAGACTTCTAATATTGTGAAATATTCTAATTTAAAGTAACTGCTTTCTGTTTTAGTATATTTTAAAGTATATTTTTACTGTGATTGCAAAGCGATTACTCCAGTCTTCAGTGTCACATGATCCTTCAGAAATGTTTATAATATGCTGATTTATTTGAAATAGATTTTTTTTGTAATAATTCAAATTTATTTACTGTGATTTTTGATCAATTTAATGCATTAAAATATAAAAGCAATTTATAAATATATATTTTATTTGCTCTGATAGAATTGAAATAAAATGTGACTATAATAATAGTCTTTATATAGCACATTTTCAAGCTCAAGGTCACTTTACAACAAAATTTACAACATCCAATTACGTAAAGGGTAAAATCTAATTTTAAAATGTAGTTTATATTAATATAAAAAATAGAGATATAATAAAGAGACCACTTTTCACAATCCAGTTTGCAAAAATATACCACAACGCTCATTTGCATTTAAAACATAAACAAATTTATCACTAGAAGTTTGCCGGAACACTATATTTCTGTTTATGAATGCACAATTGAGGGTTAAGCTAACAGACTAATCTACATTTAACAACACTGTTTTTCAAAACACTAAGCCATTTCGTGTCCATCCATCATGCAGCATTTATATGTGTAACAGTGACTGAAGGTCATTAGCATTAGCATGGTCGAACTGCCTCAGCACTACTTAAAACATCCTCAAACACTTACAGAGTCAGAGCACGCCTGGAAAAATCGACCGTGCTGCTTACAGGCCTCTCCGACCATCCTTCAGGCTGTGTGTAATTTTAACTCATTTACCTTATTTGTAAAACCACTCCTGTGATTGAAACGGCAGCCTGTGCCGTCACATCAAAAACTCCAGGAAGAGGTGAACACGTGAGTGAGGAGAACGTGAGTGAACACATTAGCAAGAAAAAAAAGACAGGGGTCGGGGTGCACCGTGCAGGGTAAGACAGGAAAAAAGTGTCCTCGGAGCTACAGCAAAGTCCTGAAAGCCCAGGTAAAGGACGTGAGTGGAGTGAGGCGAGTGCCTCATAATGGTGCATTAGCAGTGTGCACCTCGACGGGGGACATAAATGGAGGTTTTGTTCTTCTCTGATGAGTCTCAGATGGAAAAAAAGATGAGCGAAAGAGAGACAGGGAGAATCTGGCCTCTTGCTTCAGTTCTCACTTGTCTTGGACCAACTCACTGGACAGACTTAATAATTTAACACCCAACTGAGCTCTGCACTCCAAGAATCCTTTCTTGACTGTTCTGTTTGTAGTATTTTTAAGCTCTCTTTGAAAAAAAAATTAATAGGGAGTGTAGGGATTTCTAGTACATGAACGGACACGGATATGCCTCTATCAGCCATCATGAGGCTTCGAATTAATTCAATCAGGAGACAACAAAGCTATCTTTTGTATCAGGACTAAAAAAACCCTTTCACGACATATGGATACCTCGTGATCGCGAATGTATAGAACTAGTATATCCAGCAGGAAAAGGATGAGTAAATTAACTGATGCCCTCAGGCCCGCGAACACGAGATCTATACAGCGTGACTGTCGCATGACCCATTGAACATCTGCTTTCTGCCCTGACTGAAATCCCTTTTGTTACAACAAAGGAAACAGAACCTGGCATGGCGATTTTAACAGACAATCGTTTAAAACGTATAAGTAGTGAAAATGTATCCACTGTATGTGTTAAGCAGTATATATATATTTGATGTGTTTATCGAAACCATGATATCTCAATCTTGGCCTTATAACTTTTCTTTTAGTGATTACGATTACTGTGTATGCAAAATACCTGTTGTTTGAGCTCGAATGAGAGCTTGTCTTATTCGCCGAACATTGGTGTTAGTGAAAAGTTTATATTTTGTATCATTCTCTGGTGATAATACTGTTATCAGAAGATATTTAAAACTTGCAGAAATACTCTCCACAAACAGCATGCGATTCATGCATGATAAGGAACAGTATGGGGCGTGGCTAAGCCACCATCTGATTGGACAGCGACCTGTGGGCTGGACAAAAGTCAGCCTGCTTAAAAATTGGACACAAAGCCCTCTCGCGCTGTCTTACGCTCGGGCTCGCACTCTCACTCAAAAGAACTTTGGCTTTCACCTTGGTGAGCGCGACAAAGCGCCCATGCCGTACCATCGCACAAGCGAGACCATCTAAGAACTCAAACACTTCAGAGAAACACGATCTTCAAAGTCTTGCAAACTCAGGCTTTTAGCAGGACTGCTGAAGCTCTTCGTAACCCGGCAACCAACCAATCCAACGAGGGGTTTCCCAAAAGAACGTCATTCCGACGTCACCGCAACCGACCAATCAGCAACGGGGTTCCCTCAACAGACATCCAGGAAGCCTGCGTCAACGACGTCAACTCAGCTTTCAGCTGTCAACCAAGTAAAACGCAAGTACAAGCAAAATCTTCGATCTGCTGAACTGACGCTGGTGAATTTAGTTAAGCAGTAAAGATAAGGAAATTCTCTGCTTTGTAATTCTCTCAGGCGAATTTAACTCACTCGTGGAAACGAGTGTTAGAACCCCTCAAACTACATGCAACTCCGTTAACTCAGTCCTTCAATTTTCTGAGCTGTATATGTGTTTGTGTGTGTGTGTGTATGTGTTTTAGCTTAGTTTTGATGTAAATCTAGAATAGCAAATAAATTCATGTTTCATTTATAAATAATCAATTGTCTGGTGTCATATAATTTCAAGGTTAAAACTGTTGCCAAAAAGATCCTTGCTTGCTACCTAGCTCGTAGCGTACTATTAATAATTACCTCTAAGAGCTTACATAATTGTGTTAACCCATGGCCAGGTAAAACACATATTTGATTTGTTAAAATATACTGATGTCACGGCTCGCTGGACGATCCTTGATTTAAAGTGTAACATAACAGGTTTGAAATCGGTTTAATCAGGTGGACTTTGAATATTCAGATCCGAGTCCTATCAAAACCTGAATGAATTAATAATAATTAATTCCCTACAGTTAAAATTAAGTAATCAAAGTCATTACATTATGGTGGAGATAGAAAGCTGGCAAAAGATTTGACTGAAAAATTAATGATACCAAGATAATATTATGAATTTGGTCTATTTTTATCCGGAAAAATAGAGTAAAAGATAGAGAAACTGAATTTGTTGTTATTTGGTTATGTTATTTTAGCACAGCGTGTTGTTTGAATGTGAAACTCGAGTGTTATTTAGAATTGAACTGCAGAAAAACGTTTTAATTTGTCCAACGAGACAAAATAAGTCGCGTCAGAGCGCACAAGAAAGAAACGGGCGTTTTTCCCCGTTTACTTTCTGTAAAAGGGCCTTCAGAGTGTAATTTGTATAAGTGCGTGTTCCACTTCAAAATGCAACTCTGCTATTCATCTCCCCGGTTTGAGAACATCAGATTAGCTAGCTGATAGTCCTCTGCCATTTAATTCACTAAAAAAACTAGTGAACTCGAAATGCGGTGCTCACAGAGCGTCCGAACGCTATTATTACTTTTGGGAGAATTATGAAACCTTGATCAAGTGAAATCGTGGTTAAATCCACGCGTGTTTTATCTGTATAAATGTGTTCTGATATCCGCCGAAGATATCAATGACAGTGAATTAATTGCAGTAAAGCTGTACATTAATGTACCTCACTCTAACGAGGTGAGATGGTTTAGCGCTATAAGATAAGATAAGAATCTATAGTGCTTTTTGGTTGTGTAGTGCGAGATGCGCTGACATCTCCTGCGATGTACTTAAACTGTGTATAACCATCTACTGTGTGTAGCACAAGCTAGTTATTACAAAGTACATTGCCATAGTGACACCCGTGACCCGGAAGTTACGAGAAACCTTTTCCGGGGTAACTTTCAGTCCGCCAGCGCCATTTTTAAGCTGGTTGTAAACAGATAGCCAAGCCAAGCCAGTAGCATTGAAGGCTAGTGGTTAGCACGGAGCATTTTGTGGTCAAAGGCAAAGAGTTGTGCAGTGTTTGAAGTTGAAGTGACTCGATCAGTTACAGCTGATTTCTTCCGCTATTTCACACTGATCTCATCCTACCTCTCTCTCTCCTCTTCTCCTCTCATTGAGAAGGAACATTCCCAAACACGAACGTAATAACATTGTGTACACAATCATAGTTGAGTTTTAATCACGTTTATTGAAGGTTTTCCCTGGTTTAAAAGCTGTTGTTGTCTTTGTTTTAAAATTTTATTCTGGGCCTCAGCCCCATTACTTTAATGCTACGTTGTGATTAATTCAGCTATAACGGCCCTTATGATTTTATGGACATCAGTAAATATTATCAATTTGCTATACGTAAGGATTTGAAATTGTGAAGTACATTTAATAATTAATTACAGATTTGGAATTTACATTCCATTTCCTAAATTAATTACAGATTTGGAATTTACATTCCATTTCCTAAATTAATTACAGATTTGGAATTTACATTTCAATTCATAAATTAATTACAGATTTGAAATTTTAATTTCATGTCATAAATTAATTTCAGTTCCTGCGTCCACATGGCAACGGTGTTTACGGATGAAATTTAATTGTAGGCGCTATTATAATTAGAAGACAACAACATTAAACGTTTAATCTTTAAGGATAGCAAGTTACTAATACTGATTTTATAATTAATTACATATTTGGAATTTTAATTTCATTTAATAATTAATTACGGGTCCTGTTTTCATAGTGCCACAATATTGGCTGATCAGTCAGCTAAAATTCATGTTTCATTTATAGAAAATCATTGTTTGGTGTCATATAATTTCAAGGTTAAAACTTTGCCAAGATCAACGTTACCTCTCTTTTTAAGAGCTTACAAATTATCATAATTGTGTTAACCCGTGGCCAGGGGGAAAATACAGATACATAGTCAGTTTGTTAAAATATACTGAAATCACGGCTCGCTGGACGACCCTTGATTTAAAGTGTAACACAACAAATTTGAAATCGGTTTAATCAGGTGGACTTGGGATATTCAGATCCGAGTCCTCTCAAAACCGGAATGAATTAATAATAATTAATTCCCTACAATTACAAATGAATAAGTAATTTCATTACAGGAGAGAAGTAAATCGATGGCATAGGCGCATATTAAAGTTGTCAAATCTTTACGTTGCACTGAAGCTAGAAAGTGTGAATTAAGAAAATCACTGCTGATGTGGCCAAGAGCACAGAGAGTTTAAGGGGCAAGAAAACCATGCATTTCACCTCAGTTACAAGAACTGGTGACAGAAATATTTCAAACACAGACTCTTGGGCTACTGTATTAGAGAAGTATTCATGATCACATGACTTCAGGTGAAGGTATCCTTCTCTTAACCTCCTTGAAACAGCTTCAGTTATTTAGCCAACAGCTCTCACACACATCTGGTGTACATATTTGAACTAACTGTACATTAAATACTGCTATTTTCATATTAATTCAGAGGATCAATCTTTACAAAAAATATCTATATTATTTCATATCTAATATTATTATTAGAATATTTATATCTGGTTATACAATTTCAGCTTCAAGTTTAGGATATAATAACTTCAAAACTCTTCAAAATTCAACTCATATTTCACCAAAAAATAAAAATAAATAAAATAATAAAATACATATTTGTATATAGTATGTATATGGGTCAAAGACGAAAAAGGGTTTAAGCATAAAAACAATACTGCTTTAAATTGTTGTTTTTCCAAAAAATTAAAAATGAACAAGTTTTCTGTTTAATGTAATTGTTTTTTTGTTTTTGTTTTTCTGAGCAAAAAATAAATATCATACATTTTCTCCTGATTTACAGAAGACACCCACTAAAATGTCATTCAGTGTAACAATCTTGTCAGGCATATTTACAACAAAAATCAATTTATGACATATTAAAAAACTAATTTCTTTCACCCCAAATACTAATTAGTTATTTTACATTTTTTTAATTTGCCACTAGGTTTTGCCCATTTGTCAGTAAGAATTTTTTACTCATTTAAAACCCAATAAAATTGAATATGCTGACTTATTCTTTTATATATTTTAATATGTACAGGTCAGAATAAGCATGTTGTTTGAATTTTTACATAACTATATGTGTTACACTGAATGACAATGGAACATTATTTCAACCAAATTTTGACATTTTATTCTTCAAAAACTTATTTGAAACCTTAAATGTAGACACTTTACTTGCATTTAATGGGCTTTCTATGGACATAAAATCACTTTTGTAAATTTCTTTTGATGCGGATATCTTAACGTCTTTGACTCATATACATAGTATGTATATTTATATGTATATAGTGTGAGTGACATATTTATATGTATAAGTATATAGATGGTGTGAATTTAAATTGTATTATTTTTTATAAATATTCACATTTATTACACATCAATCATTATTTAACATGTTAATGTAATGTAAATAATTATTAAAAAAAAAAGTAAGATGTAAGATTAATTCCAAATAAATAAATACATAAAAATAAAAAACATTATTAGTTCCAAAATGTTCTTCACATAGACAGTATGTGGTATTATATGGTATTTTCATGAGGAAACTGAATCGTATAGTTTCCATAAGAATGAATGATGTTTGCATTGCTCTGTTGGAGATGGAGGTGTCAGTCACAATTCTATCTAGAACTGGAGGCTTAGACTTAAACATCGCTTCAGCACTGCCCTTGCACTGGTATTCCACTGCATCTTAAACACTACTGAATATGTGTGGGAGAAGCCCTGCATCTCATTCTCAAAGCAACATTTTCAACAGATGCGCTTCACTGGATTAGAAGCAACATGCAAAATGTGTCTAAGTCTATCAGTGTTCTTCAAGGTTGGAGTGGATGTTCACATTTGACGCTCTCTATGGCGAGTGTTTGTTTTGAAAAGCACTGTGCTATATTTACAGCGGCACAACTCTTAACGCTAAGCTGCTGCAGGAGTTGAAAGGCGACACAGCATTTTGCAGACTTCTCAGTAAACAAAGTGTCTCAGAAAGGACATGTATTATGGGAAGTCTGTCTCACAACGCCATACCCAACTTGGTGCGTCTTAAGCAGAGCCTCTGAGGAATAAACACTGGCTGGATAAACACACTGCCTCTCACCTCAGATTTCTCACAGGACAAAGAGGACACCAAGTGTGCAATTTTAAAAAGGTGAGGTAGATGGCTTTGGAGGAAAAAAAAATCCACAACATTTACAGAAATTATACAAAAAAAAGGCAACTGGGGCTGCCAGAACTTTACCATAAAATATGGCAGCAACATTTTAGGTTTTAAGTTGATTTATAAAAAACAACAACTTTCATTAACTGATAATATTAATACCAACCTAGTGAAGTATTGAAATGTGTTTTGTACCTTTTATACTGTAATATACTGACAACCACTATAAAACACAGGTGGTAAAGAGAATCAAAGTCAGGTTTTCTACAAGTTTTATGACGGTAAATGTACGTGTTTATGACCCTTTTAAGAAGAATTAAAGAAAATGTAAGGAATAAATTCAAGGGAACATTATGTTCTCTAAATATAAATGTCTAAAAGGTCTAATATCTGCTGATGGACTCAATAAAAACTAGCTTGATTCAAAAGGGAAAATAATTTTTCATACCCCACTGACAGATACTTGTTCTTGTTTTAAGCATGAACTAATGTGTAAGCTAAATGTTGTTCACTTTCTAAGAAAATACTTTATATGTATGTTCAATTTGCATTTCAAGTAAATACAGTATATCTTGATTTAAGGATTTGATTTAATGCATGTTATCATGCGACTCTTTTACCGGGTGTTTTGAAGGCAGATCAACGTTCACGACGAAAAAAATATGTGCAAATTGGAATGAAGCATTGATCAGTGAGCTCCTCACTATCTACGCTGAAGCTGAGATCGTTCGCCAGCTTAGTGGAACGGTACGCGTCACATTACACGTCACTCTGTAATGTCACATGTCTTTACGGGATCTTTATGGGATGTGTGTGAACGCACGCAAAGATTCCGGAAAATCACTGGCAGTGTGAATGACCAAAATCAAATGATCCCGGGACAAATTTACAATTTCCGAAATCTCAGTGCGAAAGATTCTATAGTTTAACAGTATTTCATATGATATTAAGTCATAAAAACTGCATATATAATAATTATAAAATCACAGAAAATTTGCTGTGGTAGTCAAATTTCTACATAACTTAATAATTATATTATTTATTTTATATTATTACTTTTTTCCAACATCTTTTTCGTTCACTGTTTGATCAAATGGCCTGTGGTGTGATAATATTTCATGTGATATGAGGTCATGTGTAATAATTATAAAACAATTAGCAAAAAGCAGTTTATAATAGGAGCATGTCACACCGCAGGACGAGTCGACATACAATAGCCACAGCAGCTACTGATAAAGCTTAATTTGTATTGAACCTGGAGTAGCTGGTGGTCAGAAAGAGGCCATGTATGGTTTACTGCTTAAGATTAGAGAAACCAAGGCAGACTGTAAGCACATACTGAATAGCAGTCTACCGCTTAAAGAAATGTATGAATATTTTCTCCGGTGTGCAGCATTAATAACCTTCTGCATACAAGGGTGATAAAATGAAATAAAGAGGGCGAGATAGAGAGAGATTGAGAAAAACGAAGAGAGTTGCACCGCACCGGGGGTTGCGGGCCAGTTAGCTGTCATTGATTTTACACTAAAATAAAACAGTCTATTTTAATGAAGACCAAGAGGGAAATGATACCCCATTACTGAGCGGCCTCATCCTGCTCAAATGACCACTGGCCCTTTATTGCTCAAATAGACTATAGAGAATGTAGTTTTAACTCTTATTAATGGGTGTAAGTACTGTTTGTACAGAAAGTGGTCCTGTAATGTCCCAGTGATGACAGAGATATTGATAACTTGATATGATTTCAATTTAAAGGATCTGGGAGATTCAAACATCTCTTTGATACCATGAGCAGATCTTCTGATGAAACCGTCCTTAGAGAGCAATCGATCTCTGCTCTTCATTCGTTAAGCCAGTGGCATCCATCTTATAGAATAAATCATGAATGGATACTAAGAAGAAGCCAAATCTAAATAATCGCTCATCTAAACGGATAGACAAAACATATTTAGCTTGAGTGGAAAAGATATAAACAACCTTCAGCCATTTATCTTCTAGCAAAGCTTTCTAGAAAATTTTAAAACAGATTAAACAGTCATACATGGGAGTCTTGCACTCAGAAAATAAGAATGTTCAATGAATAAATATTACGCATAAAATATAATATGAAGAATAAAACAGTACTGCTTAAAAAAATCAAAAATGTTTGGCTGTATTTTTATTTTTTTTACTAAAAATGACTATTGGTAATATTTTGTGACATCTAATAAATAAATAAATAATATTTTTATTTTGTAGAGTATTATAATTAAACAATATGGACAGATTGTAAATAAAATATGATAAAAATGATTGCACACGGTTGACTGAATGTTGAATTAGTTTTTTTCCCCCCAATTTGTTACGTGTTATATTGCTAACATGATGCTAGCAATGCCAAGGTCATGGGTTTGACTGAATGCATTTTAAGTCACTTTATATAAAATTGTGTGCCGAATCCATAAATGTAATCATAAATAGTTCTCAGCAGGCCCGGATTAAGAACACACAGGGCCCTGAGGCTATAGCGAACCCAAGGGCCTCCTTCATAGTAGCCTATCTTGATGCCACTTTCTACAACAGGAATAATTCAAGATCAAATTTCCAATGCACAGAAATACAATGTGTATGCACACTAAATATTCCAGGCTACAACACGTTAAAATAATAAATACACCAGATATTTGAAGTCAAAGCAAACAGGTTTCCAGAAACAGCAACAACTTTTGAGCATATACGGTTCACTTAAGCAGTTTAATTTAAATAATTTTATAATTAGAAAGTCTTCTTTCCTGGTGTTAGGGCAATTGGAATAAATAAATAATTTATTAATAAATAAAGGATGGAAACAAATAATAATACTTCAAAAGCATTTAACAATATTAATATTCCATTATATTGCAGGCTCTTAATTATTGAATTCATATTTTTCTGCAATTAAAGTTGATTAAATTCTCCTTTGTAGTTGCCCTAATGAAAAGCTATTGTAATTTTTGAATCCAGAGTTAACTGTATAGTATTAATAAACTTCTATTAAAGTGCCTTATTGCCTTTATTTTACCCAATATTTAAAGCTGCAGTCCTTAACTTTTGGCGCTCTAGCGGTTAATAAACAGAACTGCATGCATCTTGCGGAAGAACATTGTAGCCGGAGCTACTTCTCTCTGTTTATGTCTATGACGAATCACGCAGGTACTGGGCTACTCCGCAGTGGTACCTACACGAACCAGTCTAAATAGTCCGAATATAAACACTTATTATAGGTGTACCGTAGTGATTCAGGACAAGCCAAAAACACGGTTTGGAAAATGGATTCATTATTATATAAATTTTTTACATTTTGAACACAAAAAAAGTTACGGACTGCAGCTTAAATATAAGTAGCCTATAATAATTTCCGTGACATTAATCATAAATATCATTAATGCCATATTTCTACAGTGTCAGGAACTGCATGGTCATAAGTGTGGTGCTGTGGATTAAATCGCCTATTTACAGTTTACCTTGACACTTCCGTTTACATGGTCGGAGCTATAGTGCAGACACTGGCCAAGGATGAATCTTTCTAGTGCGCTTTTGTTGAGCGCCTATTGAGTGCTAATGTACACGAAAAAATCGAAATATTTTTTGGGCTTTAATAACAGCGCTTATAATATGTGGGGGCGTGGTGGGGTTCCGGCGATCGGCCCACCGGGAAAAGTTCGGGTGGTCCAGATGTCCAATCAATCTAGGTCTACTTTTCCTTTCCTCCACAGCCAATCACGGGCCCCCTCCATCCGCGGCCCTTATGTTAATCCAGCCCTGGTTCTCAGAGTGTTGAACTATAACTGAAAGGATCAGAATTTGCTTGTTATCTAAATTAAGAACTAGTTGAAACCTTTCATGAAGGTTCCCAGGAGGTTCCACTCCCAGGAGGTTAATCAGAATAGATCATAACTTGAAACTTTCTATTTAAAAAAATAATAATAATGGACTGAAGCTCTCCAAACCAGCCCAGATACAGATAACAAAGCCAAGAAAGATGGGTCCAAATTGATGCTCTTCAGATGGTTGCCTGCAGCTTCTTTCGGCAGTTATTGGAGAATTAATGAGCACCAAAAGATCCTACTGTCTCAGTCAAACGGGGAAAAAAAAGAAGAAAAAAAAAAGAACTGTGACTGTAAAGCCCAAACTCGATCTGTCTTCTTGGCTCCTTTACATGAGTGATTTTAGTAAACTAATAATAAAAAACAGCTGTAAACAGTCATGACAAATTCACATTGTCTTTGCTTTCGACTAACCCCCTCGCTGTTTCCACAAAGCACAGTTTTCCCCCCCACAGTGAAGAAGAGAGTCCACAGTGAAGAAGAGAGTCCACAGTGAAGAAGAGAGTCCACAGTGAAGAAGAGAGTCCACAGTGAAGAAGAGAGTCGGGTCTGCTGTAGCAGTGTCTCAAAGAGAAGCTTGACGGTGAATAATGCAGCAGAACTGTGGGAAAAATGTACCGCTGAAGAGAATCAGTAGCGAGCCTTAAAAGCCGACAGATGCACTATAGAAAGATTAAACAGCAATACTTACAGTTTAAAGTTTCATACAGGATCGTTTGGGAAGATTTAACTGAGTGAAATTACGTCACGTTGACAGAAAACTGCTTTGCGCCGATTTTAAACAAACAGTTTGAGAGCTTTTGTGTATGTATTCATTGATATAGATATGATTTTTACAACCAAGTAATGATGAGGAAAAAGTATAGCCTATTGTCAACCTAAAAAGGCAACGCTAATTTGGGCAATGTGACATTTTTCTGAGACAAACAAAATATTAAGTGAGAATTAATGTAGCAACACCAGTTTCATTGAAGCAGAAGTTTGGTGCTTTTAACTTTTATTTTGAATCTCACATCTGACATTAAATGGGCTCGATGACTCAAAATCAACTGAAACATCTTTGCCCATCAGCAGCCGGCTCTCTCAGCTGAGACCTGCCACCACAGCTCACTTTCTCACAGCGGAGGACGAGAAGGAACAGGAATTGGAGCAGGAGAGGGAGAAAACTATTTCTGTTGGCTAATTTGTGCCGCTCTGCTCCACAGATATCTGGCAGCTCAACTGAATACTTAGGAGGACTACAGGGTCTTTAATTATGGATTGAAATTAGGATAGAGACGACAAATCTAGAAGATGAGAGAAAGAATGTGTGATAAAGTAAAACATACACATCCACTGACCATCAATGGACGTGATTTTTTTACACTACCATTTAAAAGCTTAACTTTACAATATTACTGTTTTAACTGTATTTTTGATCAATAAATGCAGCCTTGGTGAGAATAAGAGACTCAAAACCATTGAAAAAATCTTACTGACACTATTGAACAATAGTGTACATCACGTGACTACCAATACAATTCTCTGAGAAGTTGTAAATGGAATGATTAAAAAAAGAAAGTTTTTGTTTACGGTTAAGAAATTGTAATACATAAATGACCCAAAAAAGAATGAATACTCTTTATTATCCTCTCGTTGTCTCATAAAATAAATATTGGGACCACAGTTGTCTGTATGTGTGCTAGACTTTGAACACATCATCAAAATGGCTCTAGTGGGCTATAAACACAGAGTCCAAATGGTGCTAGAGCTATAGTGCTTTCAGTTCCCAAAGACAAACAGATGTTCTGCTCTGGGCAAACAAACAGCAAACACTAGTTTGTTTCGGCCTTGAAAAAGCAGCACTCTTATCTCAGGAAGAGACAAAGGCCTGGGCAACCAGAGGGGATGTTGGGACGGAGCCAGGACTGAGGAGCATCGGATATGGGTCTAAAGAGCCCAAGAACATGAGCAGTATTGGACTCAGAGGACCAAAGATGACAGAGGACAAGTCCAGCACAGTTGCAGAGCTGAAATAATGACACTTACTTTACAAGACCTCAAATCTCTATAGTAATGGCTGAAAGAGATAGTTCATCCAAAACTTTGTCAGCATTTACTCACCCTCACGTCAATATTCTATCTTCAACAACAGGACAACACATAGTGAGTAGACACACACGAGGCAATGACATCACTGACATCACAATGTGTCTTGAGGTGCATACATTTTAAGAATTGAAACTAAACTACAAAAATGTTAACTAGTTTAACTATAGATACATGGGATATTATAGAACATGAAATGCTCACAGATTGCCTGCATTAAACATGAAAATTTCACTAAAACCTTAAAAAAAAAAACAATCTTTCACTGTGAACAGCAATACAAATCCTAAACCTTAATATAAATAAAGGGTTTTATCATGGCAGAGACTGTTGTGTTTGAGGAACAGCTCTGGTTATTGGAATTTTTCCCTTATTCAACATGATGTGCACATCTATCTCCTAATCTGAGACCTGCTGCCATCCTCACTCTCAAGAATGGTGTGTTATCTGGCTGCCTGCAAACGTAGACCTGAGCTTCACGGATACATAAGACACAGACTGGGATTTGGAGGAACTGGGATGTCAAAGCATTTTTTCTATTCTTCTTCTAGCATTTCACTCGTCTACCTGACAAAGTCATGAGCAGGAAGCATTCTTTTTCCATTGATTCATTTGAAGGACGTAGAGCTCTTGGCGAACAGATCCTCTATCTATCCCCCAAAGCAACCATTTGTGGTTTCTAAGTTAATTTTTAATTCAAAAACATTGTTTGAACTACCAGGTCACAGAGAAAATAGAATTATATTGGAAAAAGTTGACGTGCAGACGCAGACTAGCACCTGTCAACTCTGTCTGAAGCCAACGTGATGATGAAATTTCATCAGAAGGTGGTGGAGAGGTGAGCTGGACTCGCTCACCTTGGTTTTACAGAGCAAAGAAGCTGAAGTGATGAAATATTCTATTCACATATTTATTTGAAGTAATTCAATCTCCCACCCAAGTACCATCTTGACACTCATCTGGAGAGTACTCTACACTCATGTAACTCCAGTTTTGAAAAACAATCACACTCGAAGCCTAAGTGGCTGAAATCCAAACCAGAATCAATGCTAAAATAGCTATTATATTAATGCTCTCAGCAGCGTGACGTCCATGCAGGATTTCAGTGTTAGAAGTGCAATAATGACCAACAAATCATTCAAAGCTGGGATTAATGTGTTTTGTATGTCTTGCATGTTTTACATGCACACCAACAGGATGTAAATAAATTTATGGGCTTTTATCACGCAACACAATAGACATTGCAGCTACAACAACACAGCAATGCACATCATGGCATTACACAGCCCCGCAGGACCAGGGCTGCTAAATATGCACATCTGCTTAAGTGCTAAAGGATGATCTCTCTTTCCCTGGTACAGAGAGGAAATACGCTATCAAAGACATACAGCATAATCAATAGCCACTTTGCATGACGGCGGAAAGTAGAAGCCCGGGACTCTAATGAGGTCTTTAAATCAAGAATGCATCCACTTTTGCTAGTTCATCATAAAGAGAAAGTGAGAAAGATTATTTTCAAAAAATGAGTGACATGCTCACTTGTTCTGATGCACACTGACAATGAATTCTTGCCAGCGTCAACGTGACAAGCCTCAGCTTCACTGTTGACTGCTTTTCAGCTTGTTTTCAACATTACACAGCATGTTTTTCAGACTAATTGTCTCTCTCCTGCACTGCACATGCCACCAAGCGAACGCTGTCCTGGCAGACACTATTTGTCATGCGTGCAGAATACAACAAACCTTTCTCTCTCTTGCTCCCTCTCTATTTTTCATCACTTTTTGTCATGTTAAGTAGATTTCAGTCAGTCAAACGATTGATATATGCAGCTTCTTTTTTTCTGAAGTTGTAACTACTTATGTTCTAGATTTTGAATGTATTTCTTAAAACGTACATTACTATACACCAATGTTCAGTAAGACTTTTTTTTTTTAAGAAATTGATACTTTTATTCAGCAAGGACACATTAAATTGATCAAAAGTAAAAGTAAAGACATTTATAATGTTACAAAAGATTTCTATTCAAATAAATGCTGTTCTTAAACATTCTATTCTTCAAAGTTTAACTATCTATTTATCGATAGATAGATAGATAGATAGATAGACATCACTTGTACTGTATATATAATCACTGTATATATGGTGACATTTCCACATGTTCTACTAGCTGATTTATTAAAAACCCACATTACCAAACGTGACGAGAATTGTCTATGGCTATGAAACATGTAAGCATATGTGATGGTGTACTAACACAAACATACAAAGTCAACAATCATTACTTACCTTCTGTGAACACAAAACTAGCTTTAGTTTACAGGTAATCAGTTCTGAGCGTAAACAGGCCATGAGAAAGCGGCTCCATCTGTATGCATGAGGCACTAAAGCCGCCGCGGGTGCTACGGGAATGCTTAGCATGCTGAGACAGCAACAACCCGAACTCCGCAAGCAGACTTTTCCCATGAAAACCAGCCTCAAGGTCCTAAGAACACACCCCTAAAATCACACTTTCATCCTTTAAGGACAAACACCAGCTTCAGCCAAAAACATCTTTAGGAAAATAACTTTGCCATCGTGTGATAAGATAAAGGTTTTAATGTTTTGATTTTATCTTTAGAACATCCCCTACCGCTCTATGTGATAAGGAGAAACAGGAAGTCCTTGAGCGAATCCTGCATCCAAATATTACCCTGAATTTCTGCAAGCATCCTGCTCTCTCCATCTCAGTCATGCTCTCTATTTCAGGCTGAACTCTATATTAATTCCCACAAGGCCCAGCTTGGATAAGCAAAAGGATATATTCTGCATGTGTATGCATGCGAGTGTCTGAAGATATTTGCCTCTGCATACAGCTTTCCCATTAGGCCTGGCCTGAGAGTCAATTCATGTGTCCGTTTCTTCTCTTACAGTCAGCAGACACACATAGCTCACCTTAGACCTGAAAAGAAGTTGGAATTAATGGCAGACAAAATCCCTTTTCTATTTTATGCACTTTCTCAAGACACATTCCTGTCAGTTGTCAGTAACACGCTAATTACTCTGGTGCTCTGGTGAAAATACAAGGCCTGTCTATCAGGAAGAATAGCTGTCACTCAATGCTCATGTCTCAGAGACTCCTCCGTATCTGGATGGCTTTCATAAAGCGGAGGTATTGTATGAATCACAGAGCCTATTCATGAAGTATAATAGGGCCATCAGAGAAGAAGAGGTAGAAAACCGAATGAGCTCATGCATGTCCGCCCTAGCAGTAATGTCCATGCTGAAGCCCATCCAGTAATGTGATATGGAGGGTGACCTCCACCATGAAGCGGCGGGGAAGCCAAGTCACACAAGAGGACAATGATGAAGCGGCTATCAAACACCCACTCATGACCCTCTAGGTCATAACTAGATACAGATCAAATGGGCGGGGGTGCGAGAAATTGGTCATAAATAGAGAAGCCATGTGTATGTCTTACTGCGGTTTTCTGGTCAAGTCAATAACATCAACCTTAGGCGTACAACAACGTAAGGTTGTGATTGCCTTGTTGTAATAATACAATTTCGTTTTATTGCGGCGAGGTTAACATGAGGGTCAGGGGCAGGGAGTTAGGAGAAATTTATGAGCTTCCTGTTCTCCCGTATGACTGGTGCAGAATTAATCAATACTCATTATATTCGCTTCTACTCAAAGGCTGGGCAGAATAACAGCATTTTAAAATATGCCATATTTGGAGATTGCTTTTGATATCTCAGTTGGTCAGTCCACTCTCGTCCGCTTCAAGGTCATCTGCATCTGTTTTGTTAACATTCTGTAAGCCAAGCGTGTGAATCACAAAGGGATGTAGAGTAGGATGTAGAGTCTAGAGTAGGAGGAGAGCTGAAATTGGTCGACGCTAAATAAACAAGCGTTCCTCCAGCTGTAACACCACATGCATCAACAGACTCAACAAGCGCCTGTGATCAGTAGTAGCAAAGTGACATCCAATAAACTAGTACAGCAAACCTACAATTGCCCAAAGACTCCATCCGGAGACAATTTTAGTTAGGTATCACGCTCTGCACACAAGCACTGCACAGATTTTGGCTCAAAGAGGCAATGACAGCATGAGAGATTAATTCAGCATGGCATTGTGGCAGTGCGTATGTAAGGACTGACCCTCATACTGTAGCTGATGATGGGTGTTTGCCAAGGCATAGACCACTGGCAAAATATGGCATGCCTGTCAGGGGTCCCGTCTGAACAATAAATTATGCAAATCCCTCTGATGATGGCCTCAGATGAAACATTAACCTATTTTCAATATACCAAGCAAGGATATTCGATATGGTGAAAATGTTTCATACAGAGATACATACCTATCGGTAGCATATATTGGCTATTTTACAATGACTTTAAACATAAATCACTGGAACTGATGTGCTGAATAATGTGAGGCTGTGTTTGCAATGATGCAATACTTTTGCAATGTTCCAAGACATTCATTCACTATGAATAATATTTCAGTTGGCACCCATATAGTTCCAAATAAAAAGAATATATTTATACCTCTCAGTTGTATATTATTTTATTTATTTTGGACTGGATTGTCCAAAAAAAAAAAAAAATCACTTAAATGATTATTTAAAAAATGCTGACTCATTCAAAAACAAAACAAGTGACTTATGAGCCACTGAACTGTTCACTTAAATGACCCTTGTTCATTCAAGAAAAATAACTGCAACAATAATGCATATATAGTGTGCTATGTATATAAATATCCATTGCAATTCATTCAATATATATGGTTCAGTATCTCCTACCTCCCTGTGGGCCTCTTTTGCTTTCAAAAAGAGGTTTTACAGCATTTTTTTTTTACACTTAAAATACTGTAACCCATGTATCTGCATTCACTTATGTCACTATAAACAAAAACAAAAAACAAACAAACTAAAATACTAAAATCTAAAACAGCATTTGAACTGATACTTGGAGCCAAATATGGGCATTTTACACCCAAAGCAGTCATCATCAAATATGTAAACATTCTGACAGCTTCTAAGACTTAGCCTGCCTAATTAACATTTCTGGAAAGGCAGACATCCACATGAAAGGACATAACCTTAGTGTTTTTTTAACCCAAAAGAGGGTTAATTTTACAATTTGGTTTGAGTTTGTAACTTTGTTTACTGAGACCGTAGCAGATAAGCTAGCGTATGACAATTGGTTAGACGCAAGGCAGAGAGTACAGATAGACTCATATCGGGACAGCCAGATAAGAGAGCAATATACGACGGAAATTAATATTCATTACATACCAACAGGAAAAGGTGTGTGTGTGTGTGGAGTTATAATCAAAGCCTTCAGAGCTGCCGATATTTCAATATGCTCTGGAAGTGCAAAAATCAAACAGCTCTGACCTGATTTCTCTAGCATCTTCAAGCCTGTGAACGGGTTTGAAATTCAGGATGGAAAATACTTCCCCATTCAAACAACCTTGGTGTGACTAGCAGAGGCCCACAGGGAAGTAATGGCTGTAGGTAGCAGAGAGTCTGGAATGACTGGCCTCTATTCCACATCCATCTGATACCACTGATCTATTCTGATGCAGTCCACACGGCCAGCATGTCTTTCCATCTCAGCAGGCTGTGTGAGAAGAAGCCCACGGTACTGCACAGTAACTAGAAGTCCCACGTGAAGTGAATCTAATGCACGGACATAAGTAACCCTGAACCGACGTACCTCTGTCGGCACTCTAATCTTCAAAGGCCTCCTGAACTTGCGCGAGCAAATGGTCGTCGGCGCCGGACATCCTTCACTGGGCTTTTCGCACATAGAAACTCTAGTCCCTGCTAACCTACTTCCTGGAAAGGGAAATTTGTGTGACAGGGAGAAGAATCTTGAGAGGTCACATTGATTACACAGAGCCCCACTGAAACGCTTATGCCGGAATGCTGACTTAGTCCAACATATGGCTGTGATAGGAACTGACTAATCTAAAATGACTAAAAAGGCAACTGTCGTTTATATTTTTTTGCACACAGCAAATTCAATTTGAGAACTTTGTCTGTTTCTCCATATTTCATAATCAAGGGTTTTATAATGAATAGACTTCATAATCAAAATACATCCCTTTAGATGGGATCTAAAAAATGGCCCTGGCGCAGAATAACGGAAACCAACAACTGTGCTGACAATGTGCATTCAAGACTGAAATCAGGGAGAGGATAAACTATGAAAACTTGAAAAAAATGTGCCCAATCATCAGTTAGAATGTTTTGAATCATATTTGCATTATATATATATATATATATATATATATTACATTATATCCAAAAAAGTCGCTAGGTTTGTCAGTATGAATATTCTATGGAAAAAAGCCGCTAAAAGGGTGTGAAAGTTGCTAAATCTAGTGCTAAAGTCGCGCTCGTGTGTGTGAGACGCGGGAGCTGATGGCAGGGGGCGGTGGATATTTGTGGCGGTCAATGTGGATATTGTGGATGAGTTCTTCTGTGTCATCATGTTCTATTAGTTCTACAGCTTCAGTTTCGTAATTTTCACGCTTAGTAACACATACAGCTGTTCCCTCAACACAGTGCAACAGTGAAAAGGGACCCCTTTCAAACAGTGTCGCGTTCCGAACGTTGTTTAAGCGACATACACCGGTATTGCGGTATTTTAAAAATTCATATCATAACAAAAATAAACACCGGTATTCGGTATGAACCGGTATACCGCCCAGCACTATATAAATACATCATAAATATAAATACATTGATTTATTGATGATGAATATTTTATGAACTTACATAATTAAAAAAAAAGAAAGCATTTTTTCAAGATAATCAAAAATCTGAAAAATAAAGTTACACAACGTAATGTAGTTTGTGTGCTCTGATGCGCACCGTCAACGTGTTACATTTGGCGTTTGTCAGTCACAAATTGACCTAGTCACCATATCAGCATTTCTAACAAGCCATATAAAAAACAGAAGCTTCCTCCCTTTGGACCGGAACTGATTTGTGCTAAGATGATGTAAGCCACGTTTGGTATGGGCTATATGAAAAGGAGGGTCAGCTGAGGTCATATTCATGACAGGTTCATGTGTCGAAGGTTAGGGGCCAGTCACCTTTGCTTCCTCTCATTGGGCCTCTTGGGAAAATTCTTGGATGTGTACACTTGGCTGTCCCTACCATCTATGGTCTTGCTTCTCTCTCAGCTGGGTCAACAATTTGAGGAACATGACATGGCAAACCACTGACACATCGACGATTGGCCAAAATATCAATGAATTATCTATATTTGACGAACTAAAGCCTCTATTTTAAGTGAGGCTAGTGCTTTTTTTTTTATGTAAAATGCTGCCTAAGACACAAAAAGCACCCACTCTATCACAATCTAACTTTTATTTGAACAATTCTGCTGAGAAGGCTTGTTTTTGGAAAGCACTTCAATCACTGTTTAAGAACAGCAGAAAGAATGTATCTCTACAGGACAGTGACAAGAGTTTGTAAGCTAGTTGTCCAGTAAAAATTGAAGGAATGAACAGCCGTTTCAGCAGAAACAGAAGCCGCAGATATTTGACAGGGAAGGTCTTGTTGACCGCGTCTTTGACTGTGAAGCCATGCGGCCTCAATAACCCAAATCACACTGTTAGGTCATCTGAAGTCCAGCCAGACACTCAGTGATGAGAGTTAAATTTAGATCCCAGCTCTGACAGGGAAAAGGGCTCACTTAATAGGCCAAACAATAAAGCCTCAGGCATGGGAAACAGTTCTCAATTTTGGATGCCAATGAATTTTATCAGTAGTCAACAAATGCCCCATTAATTCATATTAAATTCAGTGTAACCAAGGAAGTACATATATCACAAGTAGATTGTGTGAGAAACTAAACTAATGCTAAAGTGCATAAATTAATAGTATGTAAGACCAAGACTGAAGCAGCGAAAATCAATCAATCAATCAATCTTGAAACACAAATGCACCACGAAAAAAAAAAAAACCCTGGAGATTCAACTTTTATTTATTGTTACTAATTAGGGTTGCAACAATTCTCTTACTTTCTTGATGCCATATTCTATGAATATTTCGATCTATCGTTCTATCTATCTATCTATCTATCTATCATATGTGAGCATATAGATAGATAGATTCCAAACTAGGGATTTGACAAATACTTATGCTTAATTACAGTGAGAGCAGTTAACTGAATATATCCACTTTGAATCTGTAAAAAAGGAACGAGAAAATCTATTCACAGTATCATAAATTAAGTAGTAATTAGGAACAAGAAAATATGTCTTGGGCTTAGGGATAAATATTAGTGCTTAGAATTGTCACTTCACTTCAAGTTGTATGTGTTTTTCAGGTGGGAAATTATAGCCACATGCTTTGAAAGTAGGAAAAGCCGCTCTGTTAGCCTTCTCTTCATTTTCTTCCTGAAAGCATACAAAGATCGACAGGGTTCCAGTTAAATGAATCTAATAAACATTTTCATTAACTTGTTTCTACTGTGGGCTCCATTTTGGACTATAGCAATAACAAAAATATAAGCTGCGGCAAAGCAGAAAAATAGAGCTCATCCACAGAAAAAGCAAAGTTTAAGGAAGAAACGAAAAGCCCTACGGAGAGCAGTTGACAACAGACAGGCTTTTGTTCTCTGATGGTTCCTATATCTCTGGATTAACAGTGTCTATCTGGGTAAAAAAAGCACCTTATGTTCGTTCTCAGTGTTTGCTCACTCCTGACCTTAATGTCAGTGTGTGAGTGAGTGAGTGAGAGAGAGAGAGAGAGATATGGTCTCCATTAATGCTTGGCCAAATCTATACCGCCGCACCTGTCAGGCAGACGTGTCCGTGTGGGATGAGTGTTCTAATCTGGCTGCAGCTACTTCAGGAGGATTTCTGACACCCGTGTTTGACGCAGCTGGTGAGGCGATTAGGCCGGTCAGTGGAGTTTATTGGCTACGTAGGGCTACGAAGTATACATGTCTACCTCGCATTAAAATTCTACAAAGCGGTTTTATGCGATTACAACAGCACCCTGAGTCAGGAACAAATCAAATCACTTAAATGATATTTCTGAATTTCCCACAGCAGGTTTTTTTTATTTTTATGTAATGACTAAAATAAAACCACTGATCATCTCAGATTATATGCAGTAGAGATTGGGTAGAGGATTTCCCCCAATCCCCCCCCAGTTATAGTGTGACGACAAATTGGCACCCTCTTCAGAAAAAACACATCTGAAGAAGTCATGCATTCATTAGAGAGACATGCGTACGCAAACACTGGCTCCCAGGGTGTTTTCACATGTTCAAAAGGCACCATGTCCCACGCATAAATGATGTTTAGAGAACACATCTCACCTAGTCTTCACCACGCTCATGCAATGAATAATGAGACCAGCGCCATTTAAAGGCAAAGACCTGAAATGCTAAGCCAAGCAAAAGCTTGAGTCACTGTCATAAATGATGTTACAAATACACTGAATACATCACCAGTGCTGCAAGCAACCATTCTTCAGCAACTTAATGTGCAAAGCACGCTTTTGGAGAGAATCAACTAATAATAATTCATGCGATTAAGCGAAGAGGAGAGGAAGATTAGATTAATTTAATAAAAAACTCCTCAGCAGACTCCTCATCAGATGATCTCGACCCCACTCATCTGAATATTCCCTTTATCTTCTTTCAAAGGTTAAGCACCAGCCCACTGGGCCAACAAGAAGCTGTTGCTTGCAGAGCAGCTTGGCGCTAAATTCATGGCCTGGTCCAGCCTAGCATGCATGGCATGTATAATCCGGAAAAGGCGATGTTGGCTAAACATTGGCAATTACATAAAGTCTGATGTGGTGCCCGCTGCCCAGAGAGAGGATCAGTGTGCGCACATGGCCACCAGTGCCCACCTTGACTGTGCCAGGATGCCGACCAGCTCCACGACGCAACAGCAGCAATCCGTCCCCATGCCTCAAAGTTTATAAAAAAGCAAACTTAGTCAGCTGTAGGGCTGTCAATTAAAACAGAAGTTTATTTTTAAAAATGTTTTTTGAAAAAATTTAAATTAGAATTAAATAAAATGAAAATAAATAAAATCAACATTTAAAAAATCTAAAACAATTAAAGCAATTAAAAATTGCTAAACAGATTTTTTAAAACAATTTTTTAAAACTTTTTATTAGACCTTTATTTTTATTTTTTTAACTATTCATTCATTCAATATTCATAATCTAATTAATTCGATTAACAAAATATTTTAATCGACTGGACATTACATACAGTTTATCGTCTTGGTGCGTCTAACCAATAAGGTAAAAGTCTGTGCAAATCAGTTTATGACCACAGGAGTAGCAAGGGAAAAAAACAAACACAATACTATAATCACCTTTCTCTAACAAGACACTAAAGCCCCAGAGTCCGCTTAAATTGACAGTTCTCTATGGCTAGCAATTCCCATGATGCCCCAAAATCCAATCACTGTATGATTATTGTAGAAAGCAATTTCAGTGCCACCTAAAATCTGGACAATCACCTCACGCCCTGCCTCCTGATAGAAAACCTTGAGGAAGTCCTATAATTGATACAAAATAAAAGAAAACTGTTATTCAAAAAGAAAGAAAGAAAGAAAGAAAGTCCTAAAAGGAATGAGTGAAAGATTGTGATATAATATTAATATTAGCAGTCTGGTTAGGCTTTTCAGAATGACTTAAGTAGAACATGCTGAGGCACTTGTCTTAATTTAGCTCAAGATGAGGAGATCGTGACTCGATGGCCTTCTCCTGACAAGCATATTAGAATGAGTGCTGTGAAGCTCTTCAACCAACACTACCACTTCACAGAAATTCCCACCACTTTTGGGTGTCTGATGTCATTTCCTTTGAAATATGCTGGACACTTTTGTCAGAATGAAGGACGTTAAACCACAAGGTTTCACCAGAGTACGCAAGTGTCTGTTTCATTTAAAGAAAGTTCTGAAGTTACACGCTTAATATAGTTGAAGTGTATAAGACAAAATAGCAAATGGATTGCAAGGTGTCAGACCCAGGACACTGAGAGTGAGTGGATTGACACTAAACTGAGGCAACTGAAGGACTAAACAACAATGACTGAACAGAAAGGGCATGTTGTTCGTTCAGTTAGGCATGTGAGTCTATCCCATTGAAAGCGGATACTGCCAACAGAAAGTTTGTGAGGTGAACTGACTCAAAAGAATCAAGTCATTGGGATAAATCAAATTCTCAACTACTATTACAGTTGGGATCTTGATTCATCCAACAGACTTGAATATTGTGATTCAGTTCATTCCAAAAACATGAAATGAATTAGAATCAGAACTGAATCAAAAGATTCAAAAGCCCTACTAGTGTAACAGTAGTCATTTTGATTAATCCCAAACACTTGAATACTTTGATTCAGCTCACCCCCAAAATTGGTAAATCATTTCACAAAGCCTGAAGTAACCTCCAGGAGGGTTTGTGTTGGTTGAAGTAATCTCCAGGAGGGTTTGTGTTGGTTGAAGTAATCCCCAGGAGGGTTTGTCGGCTTAGTTATCGCTCAACTACTGTGCTCGAAGCAGATTCAAACAGAAATTCTTCTTATCTTTAAAATGATTATTTTTTACTTGATTCAGTAAGATGTCAACTTCTCAGCAACTTAGAGGCTTAACCTTCACCAACCTTTTATCTTCAAGTTTTAAAGGCTTTGGAAGACTGACTTTCCACAGACAGACTACCCTTCATGTGTCAGCCTCCAAGGCTTGTTTCCTGAACTTATGGGCCGTTCTGAGAGACCCAGGCCTCTCGGGCTGAACTGTGATCTATTATGGGAAATGGGAGCTCTTGTGATCAACAGGGCCGACCGCCTCATCCATCAGACCCGGTACATTCTCTCTGACATGGCTGTATCACTTCTAGGCGGCCGGGCAGATTTCAAGGCTATATTTGCAATTTGACATTATAGGTCATCCTTCCCACTCCTATTGAAGTCTGTATGTTTCCACAAATTAACTAGTACTACTCTCTCTTCCTCTGGAGAGGCTGCTTACTGCTGAGTCTGCACCAGGCAGGAGTTCCTCAGAAATATGTCAAGAACTCAGGACTATAAGGTTTCAACCCTCCAGGAATCTGTGATAGTGACACATTAGTTTATGATGATGATCTCCAAAGCCTGTCAACATATTCCTGTATTTGACTATCTCCTCTGAGGGGCAGTTGTTACTGTATGAAAGTGTGTTTTCATTGTCAAATTAATGTAAATAATCTTGGCAGCCAATACAGTGTTTCAAAGCTCTCAAGATTCAAAATGGTGCTCGAATAGTCTTATTCAGAATTCGGGAATGTAACTTTTTGGGACTTGCGCTCAGAAAGGTAATCGGATGTTAAGAAGCTAAAGATTTCCAGAAATAAACCCAAATACTCATGAAAGCATGAATACTGATTAGCAGAACCATGATTAGTGTACCCTCTGTGCTCTCCACAGAGGGTACACTAATATTGATAACATTGCTTTTTATGGGTCTTTGCCCAAGCATCACAGATTACACGGGGTGATTGTCTTTCAATCATACACACTCCATTAAACCATCAAAGATCTGAAGAAAAAAGGCATGTAATGACATATCACATTTAAATCAGAGTTAATAAACACTAAACTGTTTAGACATATTAACTCAGTCATAGATGTGCAAAAGTGTTAAGAAGATTATGTTACACCAGATTTAAACTCTGGCATTGCATAAAACAAACATCAACCATTTAAAAGTTTGAGGTCAGTCTTTTTTTTTTTTTAAATAACTGAATACTTTTATTCAGCAAGAATCCACTGAACTGATCAAATGACAAATACATTTACATTGTTACTAAAACATTATATTTCAAATAAACACTGTTTTCTATTGATCAAAGAATCCTGAAAAAATCATGGTTTCCACAAAAATGTTCAGCAGCACAACTATTTTCAACATTTATAATAATGAGAAATGTTTCTTGAGCACCAAATCAGCATATTAGAATGATTTCTGAAGGATCATGTGACACTGAAGACTGGAGTAATGATGCTGAAAATTCAGCTTGGCCATCACAGGAATAAATGACATATGAAATATATTAAAACAGAAAACAGTTAGTTAAAATTTAAACAACATTTCACAATTTTACTATATTTTAATAAAATAAAAAAAGCAGCCTTGGTAAGCATAAGAAACATCTGTCGAAAAAAAAAAAATCTTACTGACCAGAAACTTTTGAATGACATGATATTATAGAACACTGCAACTGAGACTGTTTTATAAAAGGCATGGCTTATGGACCTAAATAGAAAACACTAAGACAAACTGTGCATAAAACATCATTAGAAGCTCCACTGCATCATAAACACAAATGCCCATGTGTATGTCTTCAGACTGAATTATGAATCCATGTTTACTGTGAACCTCCGAAACGATGATGACTTGTATGTACACATTATGAATTCCTGGATTTGAGCCTCTAGTCATTTACACACACAAGAGATGTCTTTGCGTGGAGATAGACGCATTCACTGACTAACGGTGTCATAGCCAGTGTTCAAAGACGTGAATATCCCTCTAGATCTGAACATGCTGTTTACATTCTCACTCCACTACCTTTTTCATTAGCATATGCCTTCTGATCCATGATGCAGTTTTAATTAAAAATCACAGAAAGAGAAGGAGAGAGAATAAAAAAAAAACAGGAAATGGGAAAGAATTGGGTGATTTTTTTTTCTTTTTTGAGAGAGAGAGAGAGAGAGAGAGAGAGAGAGAGATTCCCATATGAATTTCCAAACACCAATAAAGAATCAAATCAATACTCCAATATGCATTCCAGTCAGTGAACTAAAGGCCGGGGACTTGCTAGTTCACTTCGATATACTACAACTCATTATTGAACATAATTAGAACATATGCGACTGGTGTTTCTCTACATACTGATTATTTTCTCATCACAATGGACTTAATTGCAATGCCCATTGCTAAACCCTCCTCCTACACCTGTTAGGCTGCTCATTTTAATGCCATTGTCAGCTATATCACATATCCAGTTGTTTTCTTGGCATTGACTTTTTGTGTACAGAATTGATTCATTACCTAGTAGTTGTCATCATTTGCTCACCATCATGTCGTTCCAAACCTGTAGGAATTTCTTTCTTCTGTAGAACACAAAAGGAGATGTTCTGAAGAATGTTTCAACTGTTACTGTGCATATAATGAAAGTCAATGGAGACCAAAATAACATTAATGGACAAAAAAACATGGAAAGCCATTTTCAAACAAAGTCATACAGGTTTGTTTCCAGCTATTGCTAAGGCAACATCTCTAATTTTTTTATTTATCGTAACTTGATGTACTAAAAAAAAAAACTGAAACTGCAATAAAATTAATACAACTATATTAATAAAACTAATAAAAATGACAAAAAAAACTTTAAAACTATACTGAAAACAGAAAATAAAACTAATTTAAAATATTAATAAAAACTATGATAGTATCTCACTGACATTATAACACTGGTTCATATTTGGGTGAACTATCTCTTTAATTTTTTTATGATAATTGTATTCATATTCCACAAAATAAACCACAAAAAAAAGTGGTTTCAATCTTGCATGATACAATATCTGCACACAGAGGCAAATTCCCTCCACCCCTTTGTTGACAAAGACATCCACGTTCCCAAATCTGCAAAAAGATTTAAGTTTTATTCCCTCTTGGGTCATTAAGAACCAAGCCAGTGCTAAATCCCAGCTTAACTTCATCCATCCAGTCTACATTCACTGCGATCACCTGCCACATGGGGATCTCTGGGAGCCACCAAAGAAAAAACACTGCAGTATAATGGACCACACGCTCTGGTGGAAATAAATGAACTATATTCATCCTCATAAAGTGGCCTCGGCTCCCTATAGGCGAATGAACCTCAAGGTTTCTCTTAACCTCTTTATTATATTAAATTATTCGGTCGTTCACACCTGGAGCATGTACCCTCCCCTAAAGCCTGAAGATAATCCTCCTCTGCTGTTCTGGAGGAGATAAACAATGGATTCTCTCCCTGGATTTAGCCAAATCCAATTTAGGACACAGTGCCTGACTTAAGTAGAACATGCTGAGGCACTTGTCTTAATTTAGCTCAAGATGAGGAGATCGTGACTCGATGGCCTTCTCCTGACAAGCATATTAGAATGAGTGCTGTGAAGCTCTTCAACCAACACTACCACTTCACAGAAATTCCCACCACTTTTGGGTGTCTGATGTCATTTCCTTTGAAATATGCTGGACACTTTTGTCAGAATGAAGGACGTTAAACCACAAGGTTTCACCAGAGTACGCAAGTGTCTGTTTCATTTAAAGAAAGTTCTGAAGTTACACGCTTAATATAGTTGAAGTGTATAAGACAAAATAGCAAATGGATTGCAAGGTGTCAGACCCAGGACACTGAGAGTGAGTGGATTGACACTAAACTGAGGCAACTGAAGGACTAAACAACAATGACTGAACAGAAAGGGCATGTTGTTCGTTCAGTTAGGCATGTGAGTCTATCCCATTGAAAGCGGATACTGCCAACAGAAAGTTTGTGAGGTGAACTGACTCAAAAGAATCAAGTCATTGGGATAAATCAAATTCTCAACTACTATTACAGTTGGGATCTTGATTCATCCAACAGACTTGAATATTGTGATTCAGTTCATTCCAAAAACATGAAATGAATTAGAATCAGAACTGAATCAAAAGATTCAAAAGCCCTACTAGTGTAACAGTAGTCATTTTGATTAATCCCAAACACTTGAATACTTTGATTCAGCTCACCCCCAAAATTGGTAAATCATTTCACAAAGCCTGAAGTAACCTCCAGGAGGGTTTGTGGTGGTTGAAGTAATCTCCAGGAGGGTTTGTGTTGGTTGAAGTAATCTCCAGGAGGGTTTGTGTTGGTTGAAGTAATCTCCAGGAGGGTTTGTCGGCTTAGTTATCGCTCAACTACTGTGCTCGAAGCAGATTCAAACAGAAATTCTTCTTATCTTTAAAATGATTATTTTTTACTTGATTCAGTAAGATGTCAACTTCTCAGCAACTTAGAGGCTTAACCTTCACCAACCTTTTATCTTCAAGTTTTAAAGGCTTTGGAAGACTGACTTTCCACAGACAGACTACCCTTCATGTGTCAGCCTCCAAGGCTTGTTTCCTGAACTTATGGGCCGTTCTGAGAGACCCAGGCCTCTCGGGCTGAACTGTGATCTATTATGGGAAATGGGAGCTCTTGTGATCAACAGGGCCGACCGCCTCATCCATCAGACCCGGTACATTCTCTCTGACATGGCTGTATCACTTCTAGGCGGCCGGGCAGATTTCAAGGCTATATTTGCAATTTGACATTATAGGTCATCCTTCCCACTCCTATTGAAGTCTGTATGTTTCCACAAATTAACTAGTACTACTCTCTCTTCCTCTGGAGAGGCTGCTTACTGCTGAGTCTGCACCAGGCAGGAGTTCCTCAGAAATATGTCAAGAACTCAGGACTATAAGGTTTCAACCCTCCAGGAATCTGTGATAGTGACACATTAGTTTATGATGATGATCTCCAAAGCCTGTCAACATATTCCTGTATTTGACTATCTCCTCTGAGGGGCAGTTGTTACTGTATGAAAGTGTGTTTTCATTGTCAAATTAATGTAAATAATCTTGGCAGCCAATACAGTGTTTCAAAGCTCTCAAGATTCAAAATGGTGCTCGAATAGTCTTATTCAGAATTCGGGAATGTAACTTTTTGGGACTTGCGCTCAGAAAGGTAATCGGATGTTAAGAAGCTAAAGATTTCCAGAAATAAACCCAAATACTCATGAAAGCATGAATACTGATTAGCAGAACCATGATTAGTGTACCCTCTGTGCTCTCCACAGAGGGTACACTAATATTGATAACATTGCTTTTTATGGGTCTTTGCCCAAGCATCACAGATTACACGGGGTGATTGTCTTTCAATCATACACACTCCATTAAACCATCAAAGATCTGAAGAAAAAAGGCATGTAATGACATATCACATTTAAATCAGAGTTAATAAACACTAAACTGTTTAGACATATTAACTCAGTCATAGATGTGCAAAAGTGTTAAGAAGATTATGTTTGATGACACTAGATTTAAACTCTGGCATTGCATAAAACAAACATCAACCATTTAAAAGTTTGAGGTCAGTCTTTTTTTTTTTTTAAATAACTGAATACTTTTATTCAGCAAGAATCCACTGAACTGATCAAATGACAAATACATTTACATTGTTACTAAAACATTATATTTCAAATAAACACTGTTTTCTATTGATCAAAGAATCCTGAAAAAATCATGGTTTCCACAAAAATGTTCAGCAGCACAACTATTTTCAACATTTATAATAATGAGAAATGTTTCTTGAGCACCAAATCAGCATATTAGAATGATTTCTGAAGGATCATGTGACACTGAAGACTGGAGTAATGATGCTGAAAATTCAGCTTGGCCATCACAGTGTTGGTTGAAGTAATCTCCAGGAGGGTTTGTGTTGGTTGAAGTAATCTCCAGGAGGGTTTGTGTTGGTTGAAGTAATCTCCAGGAGGGTTTGTGTTGGTTGAAGTAATCTCCAGGAGGGTTTGTGTTGGTTGAAGTAATCTCCAGGAGGGTTTGTGTTGGTTGAAGTAATCTCCAGGAGGGTTTGTGTTGGTTGAAGTAATCTCCAGGAGGGTTTGTGTTGGTTGAAGTAATCTCCAGGAGGGTTTGTGTTGGTTGAAGTAATCTCCAGGAGGGTTTGTGTTGGTTGAAGTAATCTCCAGGAGGGTTTGTGTTGGTTGAAGTAATCTCCAGGAGGGTTTGTGTTGGTTGAAGTAATCTCCAGGAGGGTTTGTGTTGGTTGAAGTAATCTCCAGGAGGGTTTGTGTTGGTTGAAGTAATCTCCAGGAGGGTTTGTCGGCTTAGTTATCGCTCAACTACTGTGCTCGAAGCAGATTCAAACAGAAATTCTTCTAATCTTTCAAATGATTATTTTTTACTTGATTCAGTAAGATGTCAACTTCTCAGCAACTTAGAGGCTTAACCTTCACCAACCTTTTATCTTCAAGTTTTAAAGGCTTTGGAAGACTGACTTTCCACAGAAAGACTACCCTTCATGTGTCAGCCTCCAAGGCTTGTTTCCTGAACTTATGGGCCGTTCTGAGAGACCCAGGCCTCTCGGGCTGAACTGTGATCTATTATGGGAAATGGGAGCTCTTGTGATCAACAGGGCCGACCGCCTCATCCATCAGACCCGGTACATTCTCTCTGACATGGCTGTATCACTTCTAGGCGGCCGGGCAGATTTCAAGGCTATATTTGCAATTTGACATTATAGGTCATCCTTCCCACTCCTATTGAAGTCTGTATGTTTCCACAAATTAACTAGTACTACTCTCTCTTCCTCTGGAGAGGCTGCTTACTGCTGAGTCTGCACCAGGCAGGAGTTCCTCAGAAATATGTCAAGAACTCAGGACTATAAGGTTTCAACCCTCCAGGAATCTGTGATAGTGACACATTAGTTTATGATGATGATCTCCAAAGCCTGTCAACATATTCCTGTATTTGACTATCTCCTCTGAGGGGCAGTTGTTACTGTATGAAAGTGTGTTTTCATTGTCAAATTAATGTAAATAATCTTGGCAGCCAATACAGTGTTTCAAAGCTCTCAAGATTCAAAATGGTGCTCGAATAGTCTTATTCAGAATTCGGGAATGTATCTTTTCTTGACTCTGACTTGAGATCAGAAAGGTAATCAGATGTTAAGAAGCTAAAGATTTCCAGAAATAAACCCAAATACTCATGAAAGCATGAATACTGATTAGCAGAACCATGATTAGTGTACCCTCTGTGCTCTCCACAGAGGGTACACTAATATTGATAACATTGCTTTTTATGGGTCTTTGCCCAAGCATCACAGATTACACGGGGTGATTGTCTTTCAATCATACACACTCCATTAAACCATCAAAGATCTGAAGAAAAAAGGCATGTAATGACATATCACATTTAAATCAGAGTTAATAAACACTAAACTGTTTAGACATATTAACTCAGTCATAGATGTGCAAAAGTGTTAAGAAGATTATGTTTGATGACACTAGATTTAAACTCTGGCATTGCATAAAACAAACATCAACCATTTAAAAGTTTGAGGTCAGTCTTTTTTTTTTTTTAAATAACTGAATACTTTTATTCAGCAAGAATCCACTGAACTGATCAAATGACAAATACATTTACATTGTTACTAAAACATTATATTTCAAATAAACACTGTTTTCTATTGATCAAAGAATCCTGAAAAAATCATGGTTTCCACAAAAATGTTCAGCAGCACAACTATTTTCAACATTTATAATAATGAGAAATGTTTCTTGAGCACCAAATCAGCATATTAGAATGATTTCTGAAGGATCATGTGACACTGAAGACTGGAGTAATGATGCTGAAAATTCAGCTTGGCCATCACAGGAATAAATGACATATGAAATATATTAAAACAGAAAACAGTTAGTTAAAATTTAAACAACATTTCACAATTTTACTATATTTTAATAAAATAAAAAAAGCAGCCTTGGTAAGCATAAGAAACATCTGTCGAAAAAAAAAAAATCTTACTGACCAGAAACTTTTGAATGACATGATATTATAGAACACTGCAACTGAGACTGTTTTATAAAAGGCATGGCTTATGGACCTAAATAGAAAACACTAAGACAAACTGTGCATAAAACATCATTAGAAGCTCCACTGCATCATAAACACAAATGCCCATGTGTATGTCTTCAGACTGAATTATGAATCCATGTTTACTGTGAACCTCCGAAACGATGATGACTTGTATGTACACATTATGAATTCCTGGATTTGAGCCTCTAGTCATTTACACACACAAGAGATGTCTTTGCGTGGAGATAGACGCATTCACTGACTAACGGTGTCATAGCCAGTGTTCAAAGACGTGAATATCCCTCTAGATCTGAACATGCTGTTTACATTCTCACTCCACTACCTTTTTCATTAGCATATGCCTTCTGATCCATGATGCAGTTTTAATTAAAAATCACAGAAAGAGAAGGAGAGAGAATAAAAAAAAAACAGGAAATGGGAAAGAATTGGGTGATTTTTTTTTCTTTTTTGAGAGAGAGAGAGAGAGAGAGAGAGAGAGAGAGATTCCCATATGAATTTCCAAACACCAATAAAGAATCAAATCAATACTCCAATATGCATTCCAGTCAGTGAACTAAAGGCCGGGGACTTGCTAGTTCACTTCGATATACTACAACTCATTATTGAACATAATTAGAACATATGCGACTGGTGTTTCTCTACATACTGATTATTTTCTCATCACAATGGACTTAATTGCAATGCCCATTGCTAAACCCTCCTCCTACACCTGTTAGGCTGCTCATTTTAATGCCATTGTCAGCTATATCACATATCCAGTTGTTTTCTTGGCATTGACTTTTTGTGTACAGAATTGATTCATTACCTAGTAGTTGTCATCATTTGCTCACCATCATGTCGTTCCAAACCTGTAGGAATTTCTTTCTTCTGTAGAACACAAAAGGAGATGTTCTGAAGAATGTTTCAACTGTTACTGTGCATATAATGAAAGTCAATGGAGACCAAAATAACATTAATGGACAAAAAAACATGGAAAGCCATTTTCAAACAAAGTCATACAGGTTTGTTTCCAGCTATTGCTAAGGCAACATCTCTAATTTTTTTATTTATCGTAACTTGATGTACTAAAAAAAAAAACTGAAACTGCAATAAAATTAATACAACTATATTAATAAAACTAATAAAAATGACAAAAAAAACTTTAAAACTATACTGAAAACAGAAAATAAAACTAATTTAAAATATTAATAAAAACTATGATAGTATCTCACTGACATTATAACACTGGTTCATATTTGGGTGAACTATCTCTTTAATTTTTTTATGATAATTGTATTCATATTCCACAAAATAAACCACAAAAAAAAGTGGTTTCAATCTTGCATGATACAATATCTGCACACAGAGGCAAATTCCCTCCACCCCTTTGTTGACAAAGACATCCACGTTCCCAAATCTGCAAAAAGATTTAAGTTTTATTCCCTCTTGGGTCATTAAGAACCAAGCCAGTGCTAAATCCCAGCTTAACTTCATCCATCCAGTCTACATTCACTGCGATCACCTGCCACATGGGGATCTCTGGGAGCCACCAAAGAAAAAACACTGCAGTATAATGGACCACACGCTCTGGTGGAAATAAATGAACTATATTCATCCTCATAAAGTGGCCTCGGCTCCCTATAGGCGAATGAACCTCAAGGTTTCTCTTAACCTCTTTATTATATTAAATTATTCGGTCGTTCACACCTGGAGCATGTACCCTCCCCTAAAGCCTGAAGATAATCCTCCTCTGCTGTTCTAGAGGAGATAAACAATGGATTCTCTCCCTGGATTTAGCCAAATCCAATTTAGGACACAGTGCCTGGCTACCGGCCTCTCCTGTTAGTCACAACAGTTCTATACCCTCTCAAGCAGTGGCCAGCGATTAATACTCTTTAATGGAAGATGAATTACAGAGAGAGTTGTTTTTTCTGTACATGACACTGCTCGCGAATGAGCAAGGCTTGGTTGGGCCTTTTAATAATTTTCTTGTAAGCACAGTTCAGAGACAGTACATAGATTCTACAGGACTGGGGAAGATCATTTTAACAGATGATTAATCTTAAGCATCCAAGTCATTATGCAACTTCATACCTATGGAAAAAAGTAAAATATGAATAACTGTATGAAGGAATGAATGTAATTATTCATATTTGCCTAACATTTGAGCAGTCGCTATATAGATGTAGTGCACACATTAAACCCTGTGTGTTGGACTTTGAGTACTGCCTAAATACAAGAGGTCAAGTACAGACAAGCTAACATAATAAATTAAAGCACATATTTACACTAAACATGACAAATTCCAAATATTTATAACAAAAATAAATATAATGTTTATAAAAAAACGACATAATATAAATATTTACAATAATATATTATAAATGACTAACAAATTACTAAAATAATTATTTCTAAATATTGATTATAATACATTATAAATATTATATCATAAACATTACATTTAAAATATTTATTTTGCTACAAGAAAGATTGTGTAAAACTACAAAGAGTTCTAGGAACACAGGTAAGTGATGATTCAAATGAACCTGTGAATCATTTTTTGAACAAGTTCACTGAATCAAACCGTTCAAACAAACGACTCACTAAAATAAATAATACTTCCAAACAACGCTTATAAAAAAAGAGTGTTGCTCATTCAATTGTAAGGCCGTACTGTTAAATCTCTGTTTGTTGAAAATGTGTTAAAAACTGCTAAACTACTAGTTTGAAATGTCTTTTGGCAAAAGAAGTACAGTATGTGCTTTAAAGGGGATGAATGACAACTCCTTTGAGGCAGTGTTACAATGCAAACTGTCAAACAGCCAAAGCACAACACACTGTCAGCACACTTATTCAAGCACTGCTTGAAAAAAATCTAGTTGAACTAGTCAACTTCAAAAAACAACCATCGACCACTGTGACCCATCCCCAGCTACCCCACAACCCTGCTAGCGTTGAAGAAGCTACAACGCAAACCCAAAATAAAGATATGAATGCTGCACCTTTGATAATCACTGTGTACATATGATAGATGTTAATTAACAGCAAGCTAGAATGTTCTTGCACACAGGCAGAGCAACAGTACATTAAAGACATGAATAAAAGATGAAGTGCACCTATCGAGGGTTGCCTAAGAGACACGGACAGGGATCTTTTATCCATCGTCAGTATCTCCGGTGAAAACAAAACTCTCACTTTCTATCTCTTTCTCATTCAATATCGCAGTACACACAAATGCAAGACATGAAACCAAGGAGGAGCTCTGATGGAGTCACAGGAGGTGCATTCATTGCCTGTTTATTCATTTTCTAATGTTCAGGAAAATGACACTGAAGGGGGGCTGTTTGGGATCGGCCCAAACAAAATTAACGGTGCCATGCATTGGCATCCTTGGGAACATTCACAGCAGATTTATTCCTCCTTTTAATTCCCCTTTGTTCATACTCTATTGAGTCTTGCAGGTGGGAACGCCAGCAGTGGTTCTGCAGGCATGCCGCCCACTTTATGTCACTTGCGATAAACTGTGATTAGTTAATAGGAAGAGGGCCAGCAGTGTTCGTTATACTTCTTACCACCAGCTGTCCCACTGGCCCTTTACCCCGAGATGATAGTCAATCTTGTTTGTGTGCATCTTTGAAGAATGTGAAAGCAAATGTACTTGTGGCTGCACAGGTGTCAGTAGGCGGAGTCAGATTCAAGAACTAAAGTGAGAAATTGCCTAAATTCGGATTAGCATTCTAGTGCATGCTCTTACTATTTCTGCCATTAAAAAATAAAGTATAGCATAGGGCAGGACAGGACAGGATAGGATAGGATAGGACAGGAGTATGCTATTCCAGTTCCTATATCCTATATCCACTGCCATTTACTTTGCAGGTGTCTGATTTTGAGTGTCAACAATAAAATCTCCTGGCAAACAAATTTGCAGAGGATGAACAGTGCTATACAATGCTAACATTTGTTTTGCAGATGTAAATTCATCAAGAGATCATTATTTAACACACCTGCCTCTGCAAACATTTGCTGAGCAAGGTTTGTTGATTTGTCATGAAGGAACTTTGACTCTTTGATACATTTCAAGAGTTTAATAAAAAAAATGTAAATTTAGCAAAATTTCAAAATCCCTAGTAGGCCTTCGGGCAGGTGATACATTTTGGTAGCCTGAATGGAAAACACAATAGCCCCGGAATGTCGGGCTTGAGATTTTGCGAGCCCTGCACTGCCATCTTTTCAGCTTTGAAATCCAACTTCAAGTAGTGCTTTTGCATATTTCTAAATAGGAATGTAAGAAAAATTTCAAATTAAATGCACTGTAACACAGTATAAGCATGCGCAATGACAAGCATATACTGTTTAAACATTTTTCACTGCATAGTGCAAACTGATTCAGTATACACAGAATTCAGTAAGTAGTATGTCATTCCAAACAAGTAATGGGACAATAATGTCAGGCATATTTTTAAAAGTGTGAGTTCCAGTCATTTGACACTTGAAAAACAGCTGAGCACAGCAGAGGGTGAAAGATTCTCCACTAATTAATTGAAAGGCAGATTTCCAGACTTATCAAAGATAATTACCGTTAACTACACAAACACCCCAAGATACCCCCGCTGCTTATCTCAACTTCTCACTCAGCAACAATGCTAAACTTACATTGTTATCATCAGGGCCGGAGTGGGACTCATTTTCAGCCCTGGAGTTTCATGCCTTAGACCGGCCCACTTTGTTTTTTTTGTTTTGTTTTTTACTGGCCTTTTCAGTGCCGCCTTTGCGCTTTCTATTATAAATTTTTTATCTATACTTCACACGTGTAATTAAGGAGGTGAAAATACTGTGAAATTACAAATGGCATGACATTTGAAAATCTAACAACTGAAGGTCTATGAAACGTCAGTCAATCAAGCATTTTTTTTAAACAATGGCACTTAAAGATTTGATCTAAAATATTATTTCAACTACAGCCTTTTAATGAATGAAAATGCATATTTTTCAATTAAAAAAAACTTAAGAGAGTGTGGGCCACTTCTGGTGCTTGGATTTTTACTTCAGTAATGAGATCCAAGTTTAAGAATAGCCTACGCAAGAAGTATTTATTTATTAATTTTTTATTTTTTTTGTAATGCATTTTTTTCCCCTCACTATTTAACAGTATTAACTTACAATGAAAGACGTCTTCCCTCAGGTAGATTAAATGTTTTCCTGCCGTGCTGGATGTTGGGCTCATGATCAACAAGCTGAGGAGCAGCCGGCAGAGAATTCCGCTTGGTCTTAAAGCCTTCCTCAAACGCCTATGTTCACAAATAAAACAACGATTTGCGCAAAAAGAATGATTAGTTATCTATTTTAGTTATCAATTGAGAATTTGTTACTGATATGATCTGGTGAAAATAATAATATGGCCTGCGAGAAAATAAATAAAAAGAGTGGGGCTGCTATGAGTGCAGGCAGCCTAGGAACAGTTCAACCCAGTGGCATGACAACACCGGCCCTCGCGGCCAAAAAACAGACCGGCCCACCGGGAATCCTCCGATTAGCCAATCCGGGCCTGGTTATCATACTATCTCTCTTATTTCCCTGTCTATATTACACACAGTCACACACACACAATCAGCAGCTTGTCTTAACCGTTCTCCGATGGTATAGTACAATGCATGTAATTTTGTACATTTTGTTCTACAACAGTCTCAAAGCCTCATTTTCACTTTTCCATCTTAACCAACAAGCCATTAATAGCTTTAATGCAAATAGGCTTAACTTCCAGACTTCATTTGAGCACTTCACACATCAAAGTATTTTAGGGAAAAAAAATGTTTGCTTAAAAAAAAAAGAAATTCTGTCATCAGCTACTCAGCTTCATGTTATTTCAAACCCATATGTAGATTTTCAGTAAATTTGGTCTGTTGCTCACTCACAGCTATCATATGGCTTCTGAAGAATTGAAATTGAAATCTCCCTCCACTTTCATTGCTTAAAAAAAACAAACAAAAAAAGCAGCATGAACAATCTGCTAAGTATCTGCTTTTGTGGAGAAAAACTCCATAAACAGTTCGAAATGACATGAGATTTTTTATTTTAATTTTTTTTGGCAGAAGTATTCTTTGAATTATGCACTTGGAATTCAAACAGACTTGGATTAGAGCATAAGTAAAAGCCAGCAGGATCACTGGGAAATATTAATAAGACGGTTACACTCATCTCTCTCCCAGGACCTAAAGTGCACAAAGGCCAGAGATCCCAAAAGGGTATGAAAGGTCACAAGGTGATCTGATTACAATTTAATCAATTAGCTTGCCACGGAATGTGGGTTTCCCTGAGAATAATAATTGCTCATCGACTCTTGTGAATACCTTGTGTAGTTCCCGCCCCTCTGTGAGATAGACTTCAAATGACAGTCCCATTTGCAAGTCATACTTCTATGTTGTTTACTGAGACAACGCATTAATCATCCATTTTTCATATAAACAGCAAAGATGTTTGTACAGACATAGCCTGTTTGCATTAATCATGAGGAGACGCATATGCATTTATTAAGGCTGTGGCCGAGTTTATTTTTACGCTAATAATTTGAAAGTGGTGAGGAAGGGTGTATAACAACCCTGCATCTAAGTGTCAAAGTGTGAGTGAGTGTGTATGTGCATCCCTGAGGAGGACTCAGTCTGGGAAAAGCCAGTGGTGTGTGAAGCTTTGTTGAGTGGATCGATATCACCCAATCTCCCTATTCTCTCCCAGGACTCCCTATAAATCTGTTGCCGGTCCAACAGCAGAAGGTGCAAAAGCTAATTAATGCAAAGCTGCATTGGTGGTGAGATAGAGAGCATATGGACAGACAGTCAATGCTTATGGGCTGTCTTTAAAAGTGACACTAATCTCTAGCATGATTACACTGTATGGGTTTTTATGTTCCCATCTGACACAAACTGTCATCCTCTGGAATGCATGCAGGCGCTGATCAAGCCAATTATTTGCCATCTCAAATTTGAGCAAGGAAAGCTATTCTCAGTCACTCTCAAAAAGGTCAGCAGCCATTCCGAATGCAGAGCAATGCAAGGATGGGATAAGGGCCGAAGTTCTAAATGCTAATTTGGAGGAAAAGGTTAATAGGGGCCTTTGCTGTAAAACAGATAGACAAAACCAAGGGCGTCACCTTCGTGCAAGACCCATCTTTGAGATGGCCAGCCAACAAGGCCAATGCTGCAACAGCCCCAATCAAGACTGCATATATACCAAGATGTCAGACTACAAGACGTTTCACTACATAACATTTCACTATGTTTACTATGAATGGGAAAAAGCACAATGCGCAACATGGTGTAACAAGTCCTACCTTCTTCATAAAAGAGCCATTAGAAACAGTCAGACGCACACTTGTGAGTAGACATGCACATTGGCTTTACCAACCTGAAATACAGTGGGTATAGAAAAGAATCACCCCCCTTTAAAATAATCAAATTTTTCTTGCTTTGCAGCCTTAAATGAAGACAGACATGCAGTTTTTGTTTTATCCAGCTGTATTTACTAAGTGCAACTTATAACATCCAAGTGAAAGATTTAACGAGATGGTCCTCACTGCAGAACACAAGATCCAGGGGGCGTGGTTGGATCCAGATCCAACTCCTCCCACCTTACATATACCTAAACCTACCCGTCTCCACCCCCTGATCCCTAAACCCCCCCAATTCCGCCCCCTAGATGTGGATCCAACCACGTCCCCTGGATCTTGTGTTCTGCAGTGAGGGGCTAGTGGATTTAACACCAAACATGTCAGAAAAAAAATATGAAAATAAAAAACCGGAATCACTGAGTTGGAAAAAGGATCACCCCCTTGTGTCAGTATTTTGTTGAACCACCTTTTGCTTTAATTACAGCCTTTAGTCTGTTGGGTCTGTTTTAATCTGTCTCTACTAACTTTGCACATCTAGACTTTGCAATATTTGTCCACTCTTCTTTGCGGAACTGCTCAAGTTCAGTTAAATTTGATGGTGAACTTTTGTGGTCTGCAGTCTTCAAGTCATTCCACAGATTTTCAATTGGGTTTAAGTCTGGGCTCTGAATAGGCCATGCAAGGACATTCACCTTTTTCTCCTTTAAGTTTCTCCTTCTCACAAATCTAAGTTATCGTATGACTTACTGTAAGAATACTTCAGATATAGCAAACTAGTCATTTGGAAAATTTTTAAGAAAGATTTTTTTTTTACTTTTATGAAGCTTGAAAACTCCAGCACAGTCTTCAGAATTAATCTTTTTTTTTTTATTTCACATAAAGAAAATCAGTCAGGTTTGGAAAGACGTCTAAATGGTGACAGAATTTTCATTTTTTGGATGAGCTATTCCTTTAAGATATATAAAAGGCAGGAGGCCTCATGCTAAGACTCTTTTGCTGTCTATCTCTCATTGCTCATTCCTTTTCACCCTTTTCTTCTACCTGTGGTTAACTATGTTGTGGCCTTGAGCAAAGCACTTCATCTAGACACAAACTCAACACAAACACAGACTCCATTCATCTCTTGCCTTGCGGCCAACGCAATCTGAGCTCAAGGGTGGATGTGGTCAGCACCGGCTAATGGCTTACACAGAGGTATAGGCAGAAGATTCTCTGCGGAGCCCAGAGGTGCTGCCCAAAAGATGTATTCTGGTGTCCACCCCAACCATCTGCTCGTGTCATCAACTCTGCGGGTGTTTTTCATTTGCGCCAGGTTCTCTCACTGCCATTTCTTTCATCGAGTCTCCCACATCGCCCCCCCAGCCAATGTTTGGAGACATTTTTAGCACAAAGAGGAGGTGTAGAAAGGGTGACGGTAATTATATTCACAAATTATTACTGGGCACCGTTCCAAAAACAGTTTGAAGCGTTTCATCATATGTGCGGTTGAGAATGTTTAGCCTATACTTCTGAAGAGGAAAATAAACAGAAGAGGTGGAGAGAAAGCACCATAGATCTGGGAGGATGGAGGGAGTATATCCCTGAGGGTGTTCTGCACTCCTGCAGATTCCCTCAATGCTCTCACGGCGTTCAATGCTTTCTGCTGAGCGCCGAGATCAGTCACGGGTTGCTGGGAGCTGCCGTATACCCCGATGTGTCTTCTGATCTGATCTGAGACACAAAACAACCTTATTTTACATGGCACCATGCTGTGCGTGGAATATGAAAGACGGGAAAACTGGGAACTTATATTCTAACAGAAAAGAAATGCTTTCAAAAAAATCACAGAACTGCCATTAGGCTCTCTTCCAAAACCTAGTGAGCAGTAGGCAGCATTTTAAGGCACTGTAGGCACTTTTGCATTCAAGGCATTTTTGTGCTAAAGTGTTGACTTAATTATGCTGCCTCCTAAAATATCTTATTTTGGCTAAATTTAAACTGCAAGCTAAGTGAATATATAAATGGAAGATGATGTGAGAAATGCTGATTATTCATATACTTTCAGTATTAAGTGAATTATACCCGTAATCAACATTTCTATCACATCATCTGCCATCTTGGATTTATGTTTTCACTGAGCTCTTGGTAATGCATCCTGTCAGTTTATAATTGAATTAATTTGTAATTTATTCAAAACTGAACGTATTAGTTTAAAGGGGTCCTTTTATGCTTTTTCACTTTTAAAATTTTAGTCTGTGTGTAGTGTGTATTTTTGAGCATAAAAAAAGATCTACAAAGTTACAAATCTCAAAGTCCACTCCAAAGGGAGATATTTCGTTTTTTGAAAATCCCTTTTCAAGAACTACAACGAACGGCTCGTTTGGACTACAGCGTTGGTTTCCGGGCTTTGTGATGTCACAAAGCGGCCCATTAGAATATCATAAAAATAATTCCCACCTATAGAAATTCGAATGCTTGGGGGGTGGGGAAGGGCGAGGTCGTGGTTAGAATGCTTGGTTGAGTGCATCAGACGAGACGACGAAGAAGAAGTGCTGCTGCAGAGTTAGTGCATCGGAGAAAACGAAGAAGAAGAAGAGCTGCTGTGCTGTAGCGTCAAGATTTCGGCATGTCTAAAGGCAGTCACACACTGGACGTGAAGCGCAGCGGCGTGTCTAGAACAATTCTTACAACAAGTACAACAGGACGTAGCTGGGTGCCGTGGACAGACGCCGAACGGCGCCGCTGGTGTGTGTACACTCATAGAAAATAATGTGTTTGAATATTAAAGACAAGCCGCGACGCGATGCTGCGACCGCCTGAAACCCTGTTTTTTTAACCTCCGTGCCCAAACGTCTTTGTTTGGGCTTCCGAAAGTGGATCATGTCAGGAAACAGTGGTTGCAATTTTTTTTAACTCTGTTCCTGAGCATTATAACCCCAATTTGCTTTTGTGTGCTGCGCATTTTACTGAGGACAGCTTCCACAACGTGAGGGAGTACAGTGCCGGATTCGCCAAAAAGCTTTTGTTGAAAGATGGAGCAAGGGGCGTGGCAGTACTGAAACACCGTCTAAGCTGTTCGTCAATCACAACGCACTGGGACAGCTAACCAATCACAACACTTTTCGTTTTTCGGAAGGTGGACCTTCATCAAACCCGGAACTAATCGAGCCGTTTGTGCCAGGCTGGGGAGAAAGGTACTTTAATAATGTAAATTATGTGAAAAATATTTCGAACCATTTTGAATATTTCGTTTTTCGAACCAAGCATGAGAGCATGTTCTAGTAAACCCTCGAAACAAAATCAAGACTTTGTAAAAGAGCATAATAGTACCCCTTTAAAATAACTAAAAATAACTCAAAACTGGTCAATTAATCGAAGAATGCTCAACAAAATTATTCAAAACAGATTTTTTTTTACCCCTTTACAGAAATGAATGCACAGTGATGAGCTCAATGAAAAACACACACACACACACACACACATATATATATATATATATATCATTTTTTAAATAAAATAAATAAAAAATTTACTATTGTACCTACAGTTTTGTGTGTGTTTTCACAGAGAATGCAATTTAAAATTTCTGGGCAAAAAAGAATGGCAATGTGAGAAAAGCAGTGATTACAGATTAAATTCAATACTAAAGTGTATATATATTAGGGTGACCATACGGGCCATTTTTACGGGACGCACCCTCGCCAGGATTTCTATATTGCCTAAAATATCCAGGTTTTGGCTGTTAGCACTGTGCAGATCGATCGTTGTTTGACATTATTTCACGAGAGATATAGAGAGCAGAGCAGACGGCTCCTTATGCTTTCAAATTGCTCTCAGAAGAAAGACTTAGGCTAATTTAACCTTTGTGATGCAAACGTCTAGCGACACAAAATTAAAGCATGCTGAGATTGATTAGATGGTAAAATACAAATACACACCAAAATGAAGCAGTCATGCCTTTTTAAATCTACACAAGTTGCGCTTACATTATATGTAAAACGCACTAGACTGAATGATAAATGCTGCAGAGTTTAAGGAGAGACACAATGGCACTTAACAGTAAAGGCATATCTAAATATGTTTGTTTTCATTTATGAAGAATTAAGTGTGTAGTTTATGCACATTTGTTCAAAACAGTCTGAAGATGTAGGCAAAAGTTTTTATTGTTTACAGGAAGGATGCGCGTTCTTATCTTTCTTCTGCTTTGGCGCTTTGTTATTTTTTCTTCAAAGCACCAACTTAGAATGCCTATTTTGGTTTGATTGCTTGTGTTACATGAAAAAAAAAAAAAATTTTTTGCCTTATTGATGCAGTAGCCTATTTAATGCGGGTGTGGTTCAAGGCGCGGTCTTTATCTCAAACGGGTCGGGTACAAAATTAAATTGGTGCTGCTGTCGGATAACGGGTCGGGTGTTCTGTTATGTACTGCGGAAGCAGGTTTACCAAACAGGACCCGTGCAGGACTCTGCTTTAAACTGCTTTGCGTCTCTCCGTCAGATAACCTCACGTGCATAAT
>NW_015628726.1:1881960-1927949 GCF_001515625.1 Sinocyclocheilus rhinocerous | reverse complement strand
ATATATATATATATATATATATATATATATATAGTTTGCTACAATGCAGTCTCTGAAAAAAGGTACAAAACTGTCAACTCAAAAGTTACTAATATGTACACTTTAGGTATTAATATATACCATTTAGGGGAAAATAACGTACCTTTTAGCTTAGGGTACCGAGTGACAGCTAGCTTTGTAACTTTTTTTCTGAGTGTTTATGAAGGGGTTATTTATTTTTGATAATTATTATTTTATTTCAGTTAGTTTTGCAATAACTGTTGTTAGTTTCGTTTCGTTTTAGTTTTTCATTTATTTAGATTTTTTTATTTATTTCAGTTTTCGAAAATGTTTTTTGACCAATCGTTTTCGTCTTAGTTTACGAAAATAAATGCGCTTCTCATTAATATATACCATTTAGGGGAAAATAACGTACCTTTTAGCTTAGGGTACCGTCACAGTGACAGCTTTGTAACTTTTTTTCTGAGTGTTTATGAAGGGGGCATAAAGGGTAGCTTTCTATGTTTTGGAAGAGGTCAAGTGAGTACACTAGTCTACACTTAAACTATAAAAAATTGGGGTAAGAACTTATAGTATCTGGAAAGATTTGGAAAGAAATTTAAGAGAAACTGAACTGTCATCCCAAAGCAATTTCCTTAGTGAACTATGTTGCTGAAATGACCAGCTGAAACTTTACTAAAAACCTCAGGTAGACAGAAACAATGTGGGATCCCTTCTCTCTCATTCAGAACCTAAAACTAATGTATATGTTGTGTAGTTTTACGATTTAATGCCCACTTGGTGAAAACAAGCCATATCCAGGCATTTCTACAAGGAACAAGTGCAATCTATCACAAGCTGCAGAGTGCCAAAGGCACACAACAAAACAGTGGAACTGAGCAAACTGAAGTGCAAGGACGTCTTCTGGGATGTTAAGTTCATGGAGAATGAGAGGGGAAAAAAATATACAGCAAACAACCAAGAAAGAGAGACTCTTTCGGGCAGCTGCAGAAACCATACAAACAACCGCAGATGCTTTGTCCTTTTTGTGTCCCTTTTCCATTTCCTTGAATAGCCATTGTCTTCGAGTCAACAAGCTATCACCTGAGCTTAAAAAGCTCCCAGGAGGCCGAGTGCAATGTCAGTGGGGTGTGCTGAGATATTGTAATGAGTTGGCCAACTGTAAACGCTCTGTCAATTATGAACACAAAGGGCCATATTGCAAGAGAGGAGCTAATGAGCTGGAAGCTAATGGGCAATCGTGATCGCAAACAGACTGAGACATCTAAATTCGCCATTATATTATAAAAAAAGAAAAAGAAAAGAAAAAGCAACAAATCATCTCAATTCATTTTATTACCAATCCCAGTGCATGTTCATATCAATCAGTCGTCAAAGTGCCTGTTGTGGATGATTCATCCCTTGGTATAATAAGACAAACGTTATGTGGGTGTGATATTCTGCATGAGGACTGATGATATTGGACCTTAGCTCATCAGAAACCACACATGATTCAGGAAATATCAGCTGACTCTTCTGCTATTAATACCCGACCAACTATCACCACCATAAGCAGGACGCCAGGCTGGTCAGCACCACAAATAGGCCATCTCACCAACCAGGGTACGAATATAAAATTCAGATTACTCTAAAACCACCAAAGCTTTACCTTATCATGTTTCCATGCCTCAGCCAAATAAGCAGATTTAGATCACAAGGATCACTTCACATTTATTTACCTCACACACAGCACTGAACAAAATGCATGACTCTCCAGTGACGCACTTTCAATCAGTCATTCAAAACGCCCATTATCCACACACACAGCTGTGTTCATTTATTAAATATTTTTGCTAATTTAATCTTGTGTTCAGCTACTAATGCAGGGCTCGACATTAAGCCTTGACATGTGCTTGGACTTGCTCTAAAAGGCATTAAATGTGCCATCTTTTATGTCAAATTCTTAAATTTGATCAATAAATTTTGTTAGAATAATAAGGCACTGCAGGTTTGTTGGTATTCAAATGAAATTAGCATCAACAAAATGCAATGGTACCTTTAAACATGAGACCACCAGTAGGAGGCTGCAAGTGACTGTGGTAATGAGTGAGTCATTGAGTCATTCATTCAACTGAATCATTTAAAAATAAAGCAAGTGACTACTGTCTTTATGAATGGGTCACTGAATCATTAACTCACTTGATTCATTTAAAAACACTGAATCATTCAGTAACAAAACACCGCTGTGTGTTGCTTGGAGATGGCAACAGTTCAGCTGTGGCTTTGTTTAGAACTTTTTTTGTTGGCAATAACAGTAAATATAGTGTCTAAAATGCAAGTCACTCAATATATTATCCATTATCAGTCACCGTTTACACTAAATGTAATAAAATCAGATTCATTTTCGCCGAAGTTTCCATGCTTCCCTAGTTATTTTTTGTTATTGATGTTTTAATCAGACTACTTGTTCAGTTGGGCAAGCAAAATTCTCTTTCACTTGCCCCTTTACACAAATTCATTTGTCCCCGACAAGTGGACAAACGTTATGTCGAGCTGGTTTACAATTAAATGTTAAACATTGACCAATAATGAGAAAGAAAAAAAACGGTAACCAATATGCATCTAAAATATCATACATCCCTGCTTGAACATACATAAAAATGAGGATAGGCCTCACATACAGTATACACAAATATAAAGAAACCCTAAATCACTGATTGCCACAGCGTCATTGAAGTCCAGCTGTTCTCATCATCGACCCAAAGACTAGCTGAACTCCTGAGACTTAATTCTGTTATATTTCCAACAGAAAAGTCCCAATTACACTGATCTGTGTCCCCAGAGCACATCTCTCTGCCTGGGCTTAGAGCAAGGAGAAAGGATAGCGGCACTTCAGTAAGCTGCAAAACATTATTTGAATGGTGTAAACATCTGCTGCTACTTCACATGCTGAAGAAGCATCTCGAGAGTAAATCGATATACAATACAGATGGGCACTGAGAGCTACTACCATGTTCTGTCATTACAGGCTGGCCTACGACACCGTTAGTTATGCTTCTCTGGTGAGCTATGTTTACCAAGCTTTCCTACTTGACGACTTCCATGTTTAGACAAGCAGTTGTGGGTGAAATCCACTTAGGGATTCCACCTAAGCTAGGAACGGGCTCCCGGGACTGTCATGCTACATTGGTTTGCTGCATTTACCTGCCAGTCTTGAATAGTTGGACAGCAGTTTTTCGACTTTCCAGTAGTCTGGAAATGCGTAGTGTTTGTTAAGCTAATATTAGCAGAAATGCTGACGTCTAATGACACAGATATGAAATGCTAGGTGAGTCACACAGTAATTATGCACACCAAACCACATGTGCCCCAGAGGAGGACATGTCATTGTCACTGGAAGCCCATGCAAATTCATAGACCTATACGCACAAGCTGAGCAGGATACACTGATAACGGCACATATAAATCTGGCTTGTGAGAACAATAAGCCCTACTGGCTCTATGTCAGGCTGATCCATGTTCTGTTGACTTATCAGGGTGCATGCAGACATTCACCAAACACCCCCTGGATTACAGCGCAGCGTCATACAGCTACTGTCATCCTGTGCTAAAGTGCTGTTTCTGCACCATAATCCAGTTCTCTTGGTTTTCATTGCATTACTATGAATGGAGAAGCAGTATGCATCATCATAGACACCAATGAGACTAATTAGTGTTTGTAAGTTGTCCCTGAAACTTGCTATGCTATTATATGCTGTGTGTAATGAATGCTGAAAATGACACAGAGGAAAGTTTGCACTGAGAGGACCCGGTAAAGCTCAGCTAGGCTAATGTACTGCACATTCTGTGAATGGTTGGATCATTTAAGTCAGTACTTAACAAAGTGTTTTGTTATAAATATCCAATATTGATAGTTTAATGAGTAAAGTTTTCTCACACAATACTTGATACCTAATGAATGCATATTGACATGAATGATACCTCACTCAAACACTGCTTCTCACAAAGACTATTTCTTTACACTGTTTTGCTGGCGCTTGAACACACTTTCCTGTTTATCCCAACAAATGGCCAAGCAAAGCGCACGACACTGACAAGGTACGCGATACAGTACGAGACCAAACGCCATTTCAGCACGTCTCCACAGAACAACACAAACCTACATCACAATTATTTACTTAATGACTCAGAATCAACTCACAAAAAAATTGAGAGAATGCATTACTAGAAATGCAGCATACTAACTATATCATTTAGGACTTCAGCTCTGGGGAATGGCAATTACTAAATACTATGAACTTTTGTAGAAAGTCAAGCTGCAACATAGCGGTCAGTTTGCACAGGAAAGCACAGCTTCTTCAGAAAGGGGGAGAAAAACCTTATATGGTACTACTACACTTCATCTAGCATTACTACTCATTGCATGCCGCTGCATTAGAGTTCAGACAGCTGGAAATATACCTTGTACCAGTGTTTTATGAAGCTGCAGAGGCTAATTCCATTCTACAGGTTTTCTGCTCTTTATCAAGCTGACAAGGAGGGTTACACAAAGCATGTGATCAAGTGAAAGTCTGCAAGTCACCTTATGCTAACCGCAGTCTGACCAAATAGATTACTCACTACTAACATCAATGCCTTAGACATTATATACCCAATACAAATGTTTCTTTTCTAGCTAGTAGACACAATGGCAGACATGTTCTCAGAGTATCTCAACAAACAGCATGAGAAACTGTAGTGCAAACACGTCTGCAGTACTGATGCAAACACCAAAATAATGTACTAAGCCAGGTGCCTCCAATTATCAGAGTCTGCTAGTGTGCATTTGGGCCACTTGCTACTCAAAATAGCCGAAAAGGGCAATCGCTTCATCTCCCAGGGCATTGGGCACATGACATACTTGTGGTCTTTTTAAGAATAGGTCACCCAGGCTGCAAAAAGACCCGAACAAGGCCTGTGAAAAGCTTTCTTTGTATAAACCTTATTTTCTTCCTCTCATGTCATGTGACCTTTCTTTCAGGAGGCTCTCCTCCTGCTCAACTAACGGATCAAACGGCCACACAAAGACGACAAAAGATGGCGATCCAGACAATGCGTATTATCAGAGGGATTCCGGAGGCCATTGTGAAGAAAAAACATCTCTGGATCTGCTCTATTAGTCAAGGCTATAGCACAAAGTAACTGACATCTGCATAAAATCTTACTGACCAGACATCAGATTTCACTCACGTCAGGGGCATCAAGGGCTAAAGATGCTAGGAACATATACTTGACCTTCCGTCAAAAGTCCATGTTCATGCATAAATATTATCTTCGGATTGAAAAGGCCAACACTTGCATCTGCCAAATTCATTTGTAATGCTGTTCAGGACTCTTTAAACCTTCAGTCAATTCCCTTGTGAGTATTACATATGTGTTTTCAAGGCTGTATTGATATGCTCTTGCTGATTTGATGTTATTCTTCCTGTTTACTGAGCCGTTTCTGTCAAACTTATTTACACAATAGTCTGTGTAAAACAAAAGAGAAGATTATGGAACCGTTCCAATTCAGTGCCATCAACCTACTTCAGCAGTTTTCAAATTTGCCAAGGCTTCCTAAATATGATGATCCTCTTAACATTTTAGAGGTAGCTGTATGTTATATTTATGTATAAAGACCCAATGTTTGAAAAAAAAATACAAAGTGTGATAAAGACATAATGCAAAATTAAATGAGCTTACATATTGTCAGTAGTGCTGTCAAATCAATTAATTGCAATTAATCGCATCCGAAATAAAAGTTACACACACATGTATATATTCAAGAAATATTTAAATGTGCATATATAATCATGTTTATATGTAATTTTATTATATATAAATATATATTACATATATTTCTTTAATATATACATGTATGCGTGTGTATTTATATATACTTATAAATATACATAGTACACAAACATATGCAAACAAAATTTTATTTTGGATGCGATTAATTGCAATTAATTGATTTGATAACACTAATTGTCAGTTAAAACATTGTTTTATTTTTTTTTTCATCCAGCACATTCTGGAAAATATTTATCATACATATTTACATAATAAATATTTACTGTATTAAGTTAAATTTCAATAGCATAACTTGACTATGTGTATAAACCTGAATAAAATCATTTTCAATTCTGTCAACCATGCAGTGTACTGTACTTCTTCAATTTAAAATATTTTCTTCAAATAAATATCTTATTCTTAATTAAGCACAGTTAAGTGGAAGAAACATTAATACAACAACTGAATATTCCTCTTCCTGGAGCTTCAGATTAGACAGAAGCATGAGATAAAGTGAATAAAGAGAGATTTCACTCTGAGGGTTTCAAATGACTGTGTTTAACCATAAATTCCCTGTAGTGCTGTGCAAAAGCTTTGCAATGCTATTAAAGTTCTGTTACCATGAAATATTCACAGAGTGGCTGATGGGAGCTGAAAAAGGTATTTCTGTCATCTCTCCTCCAGATTTTTACATGCTCCTAAGAACGTGCGTCAAGTTAAAGAGTGGCTCATCTCTTTCTTGCTGGTGAAGCAGTTTCATTACATTCAGAGTTGCTGTGAGGCTCAATGGTCACTCTGGGAAAGGCTCTTTTCCATCATGCATATAGAAGCAAACGCTTCAAGGCCGGTGATGAATATGTCAACTGAGCACACGTGAGGCAGCAGGATGACTTTACATTGCATTCGCCAATTTCCTGTAGCTTCTCTAGTTACATCCTGCACAGCTGTCCACTGATATTTCTGGAGAATGGCATCATAAATTGCTATTGACCCAATTATCCAGGCCATTTGCCTATTTTAAAGTTTGTGTGTGACGTACTCGCTGACCTTTGGATAAAAAAAATTTAAATTAAAAGATAAAAATATATTCAAATAGAAAACAGTTATTTTAAACTGCAATAACTTTTCAAAGTATTACTGTTTTTTCTGCATTTTAAATTAATTTCAGCATATTAATTCAATTAATGGAGCCGAAAACAGTTATTTTAAACTGCAATAACTTTTCAAAGTATTACTGTTTTTTTCTGCATTTTAAATTAATTTCAGCATATTAATTCAATTAATGGAGCTTTGGTGACTTCTTTAGGGCCCTATGATTTCCGCAATGCAGAAAACACGGACAGACTCGCGGAATCCAGTCATAAAAACGGAATTTACTGTATAATGCGGAATGTCATGGAATTTGTCAAAGTTTGGATGAATTAATCAAAAGTAGGTCATTACACTTAAATCAAATTTCGATATGGACTAGTATCTGTAAATTTTAAGCCGCAAAAAGACTATTTAACTATGAATCCTGCATGTTCTGCACGTCTCTGTGTGGATGAATGGCACAGACGCTTGCGGTGATTTCAGTCTCTGCAGTCTCACTAAATCAGGACATAAATGTATGAACAGCATCTCCAGAACTGCTCTGAGAACTTCATAAGCATTTTACCGTTTCATTTGAGTAAAACTAGCATCATATCATATACACACAGGTATTCACGGCAACCCGTCAAAATAAAAGTTTGGTTTAACTTTAAAGTGCCCCTATTATGCCTTTTCGAATATTACCTTTCATGCAGTGTGTCATGTAGCTGTATGTGAACATAAACTATCTGCAAAGTTGTGAAGCCGACAGTGCACGATAAATAAAGTTATTGTTTATCAAAAAAAAGAGTCGTCTCGCAATCGCCTAAACGAGTCGTCAGGAATTAGAATCTTATTCTGTTACGGCTCTATGTCATGAAGCAACACATTTGCATAATGTCTGCCCCAGTTTTGGGGAGTAGCTAGCTACAAGTAGCGGCGCTACGTAACTACATTTATCAGTAGCTTTACAGTAGCGATACTACTTTTAAAACAGTGTAGCTTTTCCTGCAGCAAACTACTTTTGAGAGTAAATTTGTTTATCTTATAATTACCACAAACTTGTTAACACTTGACACTTACCATTGAGAAACGTCCTGCTCCAGTCGTGCTTGCGAATCAGACTCTTGTCAATCAGACACTTTAACCGTTTCATCATCAGACTCCGGCTCGAATTGGTAAGGTACAATCGATACCATCTTTTCTCCCAAGTCTCCAGGGCTGTCATTCCGTCATGGCAATGGCATTTAGTTTCCGACACGCGCTGTATGCGGTAGACCAATCCAGAGCCAATCTCTCTACGGCTCTGGACCAATCACAAAGGACTGCGCCATCTGACCAATCACAGCAGTGAGGGCTCACGGAAAGGAGGGGTTTAGAGAGACTGATTCTTTCAACTGCTTCGCACGAGTTGTTTACGAATCATTTAGAAATGAGGTAAAATTAAATCTATTTTTTTTTAGAAAACGAACGTGTTTTTTTACCTTGCATGCATGTAAACATGTTTTAGGAGACTCATAAAACAATATTAGCAACCTTAAAAATGGCAAAATATGGGCACTTTAAGACATTGTGCCAGAAATTACTATTGAGCAGTAGAATGTAGGTAATACTACTACTACTACTACTAAAATCACTAATACTTTTTTAAAGGAATAATCACACAATATTTCTTCCATGTTTTAATTTTAATAGTAAATTCCCCTTTGTTTGCCAAAAAAATTAAGTTTGTTTAATTTTCATTCATTAAAAGATCAATTAAATTAATGTTTTTTTTTGATAACCAGAACAATTTAAATACACAACACAGAATTACTGAAAAAAATAAATTTGAATAAATGAAGTTGTTTTTATGCATTCAAATAGTTAGACATACTAAAACACAGAATTTGGTAACAATTAAACATAAGTTGAGAAAATATAAAACATTTCATCCCTAAACATGTAATTTTTGTTAAACTTTCAATAAATTGATGTTAAATTGAATAAGTTTCATTAATTAATTTAATTAATTAGACATGCTATTTTGATTAATAATTTAATTTAACCATCAAAAAGGAGAACAAAACGGAATTTGAAAAAAAAATAAAATGGAATTTGGAAAAAAAATAAAACGGATTTCATAGGGCCCTACTTCTTTCAAAAACATTAAACTTAGTTTACTTGCCTGGTTAACACCCAAATTCAGCCAAACATCCAATTTGGTCCAAAAAAACCCCAAAAAACTACAGTACTTGTGAAATGAGCAGTTTGAGATAATTGGTGAAATTGCCTAAAGTTAAAATAACATCATGCAATCAGTGTTGAAAAGTACAGTCAGCAAAGTCCTACTCACCACTTCACAAATTAAGCTGCATTTGATGCTTCTGTTAATCAATCGGCCATTGTTCTTTTTTTTTTTTACTCCAAACTTTTGTCAACATCATTACATCTTTATGGAGGATGCACATTCTATACCAGCACAAATTACAAACACACCTTCCCTGTCTAATCAAATGAGTGCAGCCACTTGGTGAGGATGTGTCATTTATAGCTTGCAGCAAATTGTTTTCTAATAAAGAACAATTTATGGGAGTATGAAACACCTTTATGCCAAACCGATAAAAGAATGGAGTGAATTCTGTCTCTCTGATCAGTTAATTACTGAAACGGCCACCCGTTTCCTTTAAAACATGAAAGCACTTTCCTGCTGTCTCATTTCGATTGAGCAAAACATGATAAATCAAAAGGGAACAAAAAGATCCAGTGTTTTTTCTCAGAATAAATGGCCTGCTGTGTTGAAATGAAGGATACAGCCTGTACAGAAGTCTTTTCATAGACCTCTTAAAAAAAAACCCATAGGCCAAAGGCATCAGCAGCATGAGCGATTATTATCAGCATAGCAAAATAATGTTGGAGGGCAAAGGTTCCAAAGAGACCAATACGAAATATATTCACACATCTTTTTAGCTGTACAGGCAAATGAAATGCAAATCTTTTCCACTGTGTGAAAATGATTCTCTTGATTCTCGGTCTCATGATTATGTGGGTGTCAAGTAGTGCAGAGGTCACGTTCCAAACTAAGTTGAGTGTGAGCTCATTCGTGGTTTTGTTTTCCCATATTAGCTGATGAAACAATCCACCCCATGCTGTTTTTCCTTGGCACTCGTTGGGTCGTGCCTGTAATCCAAATAGAATCATACTTTATGCACACCTGATCGCTTTTAAAAGTCAAATACGAGCAACTGTGGCATCTGTTAGGAGGAAGAGTGTTTTCAATCAATTAATCCTGCAGTTAAACACGTGGCATCTGTCTTATTTGCAGTAAAACTATATGATCTATATAGTTAAAGTAAAGCCATGGAAATATACATAAAGTGATGGACAACACCTTGTTAAATGCAATCTCTCTATATGCTCCCACTATAGTAGTCTTAGATGCTTCAGAAAACCTCAGGGTCATTTAGAGAGAGAGTAGCAGCTGAAAAACACATACAATTCCATCATTGTTTATGTGCAGAGATATACAAACCATAATGTTGCTTTATGCAGGGCTGTCCTGATTGAGCGTAATTTCGATTTGGAATTAAACGACAAGACGGCGAGATGTCTGGGCTTTGATGAGGATGTGCAAAGTCAGTTATAAAAAAAACCCCAACTCAGATCATGTTGCAGAATTTAGATTTCAATGTATTTTAAGGCCACTGCACTCCACTCAAGCACAATCCATTGCATATGCAAACCTTCAGCTTTTAATTAAAATATAGAATAATTTGAGACATCTGGAAGATTCAACCTTGGGACTTTATGACAATCATGTTGATTGACATAAGCTTCAAAGCGGGGAAGATTTAGCAAGACTGTAGCATACTGCCTAATAGAATTATCCCACTTACAATAATCAAGAAAATAGAGAGATGATTCATGCCAGGTAAATTTTACCTCCCAGAGTTGATTTAAAATCCCTATCCTCAACGCACCCTGATCAGGCGGTGAAATATAACATGGAAGGTTTATATGACTATACAAAATAATAAATCAGTGACCACAATAATGATTTAGCCATTCATACAGTCTTCATTACTCAAGACTGACACCGCAGTGTCTGGCATTCACAGTGTGGCTGGAGAGGGCCCATATCCAAACTTGGAATTAGGGCTGAACGATTTTGGAAAAGAATCTAACTGCGATTTTTTTTACCAATACTGCGATTGAATCGCAGCCTCTGCGATTGAAAAATCGCGTTACTTCATATCGCGATATTATCGCAAATGCAATTAATCGTTCAGCCCTACTTGGAATCAAGTCTATTCTCATTCTGACAGTGACAACAACTCACTCCAGACTGCACACAAGATGGACGAATGGTCTTTATCAAAAAGCTGTGTAAAAACCTGTCTCCTGAATGCATGATGCCCCAGAGAGCCCAAACGGACTGCCGTGGGCTGATTCTGAGAGGGGGTTTTTTCTCTCTCTCTCTGAAAAATAAGTGGATCCAAACACAAAAATCATATCCAGGCCTTTCAGGTCTTGGTGGAAAAGCAATCACATCTAATAGACCAAATTGAGGTTGCGCCTAAGGGATATGGAGTGAAGATTAACGGCAGAATGAGCCCTCTGGAGGACCTTTTGGAGGTGGAGATGCCGGAGATAAATTCCATGCAAGGTTCTTTCATTTTTACCCTAGCAACAGAAACCCAACAGAAAATTGCTGCATGATTGAATGGGAAGCTTTATCCATTTGCTTTGGGTCACTGGTGAGACCATAGCAAAAGAAGGCATTATTCAGAATTGAATTGAGATTTATTTATTTTTTATTCAGATTTAATTCCTGGATTTGTATTGAGGCACAGCAGCAAACAGGATGCAGAAATGTAATTCAAATTTACATTTTATTTAAAAAAAAAGGATGCCCTGAAGTATGAGGTTTAGTGGCCATACAGATAGATAGATAGATAGATAGATAGAACAACAGAATGAATGATCAGATAGAAAGAATGATAGAACAATAGAATTAGTCAGAAAGAACAATAGTAGGATAAAATTGGTAAAACAACAGAAGGATAAACTGATAAAACAGAAATGATAGAACGATAAAATTATAAATCAAAAGGTCTATAGAATGATAGATTGAACGACAAAATAAACAATGGATAGATGGATGGATGGTAGATAGATGGATAGATAGATGGATAGATGGATAGATAGATGGATGGATAGATAGTTAGAAAATGCAGTTCCCCAGTTGCTGATGCCCCATTAAGTATCCTCTTTGCTGTTAATTAAACTACACAGTGCTAACCACGACAAGCTCTGGTGTCATATCCCAGCACTAGGTGAAAGGTGCAAGCTGGGAGAGTCGGGCACGATCTGACATGTTGGCATTGATTTCCTGCATAATTTGCTTGCGGGTGACAGGGAAAGTGCTGACTGGGGCATGCTACTCTTGCAATCTGCATTAATCCACAGCTTAGGTGAAGATTAGCATTGATTCTTCTGCCAGGGGTTGAGCTGGGAGTGGGATGGTGAAAGTTTCTCCACTCAGGAATGATCTATGAAAGACTAAATCAAGAATGACTTTGAAGGAACCATTTCAAACCACTTCATAGTCACATGGCATAATGATGATAGTTTCAGCTACCTCCAAAACCAACAAGCGGGGATCTACCCAGCAGCCTGTGAGAAAGAGATGTGATATTACCTCACAATAAAGTGGAGTACGGTCAGTTAATTTCAATAAATTGCAAATGAATACATACAAAAATATAAACAGCCTCATTCTGAGCAGCGGGCCACATCTTTGCCTTTCATTTCATCTGGTTTGTGGTCCTCAGAGGCGTTATGATGTCATTATCAGTAAATGCTTCTTGATGAGCCATGACTTCTTCCATATGACTGTCTTTTAATGCTAAAATCATCTTGTTCAAATGGAGGGCTTCTACTATACCCAGGGTATTTTTTTCCAGGAAGAAAAAGTAGGCTAAATTAATATTAGCTTCAAACTGCTATACTGCACATTTAATCCTGCTATTTTTAACATTTCATAAAAGTCAATAAGAGTGCACTCCTTATGACACAACATTTTGTGCTCTGTGGAGCTTTTAATGTGTCCTGAATGAGCTTCCATGAGGTAATTGCATTAACAATGATGGAGCATTATGACGGTGTCTGCTTTTTATCAAATAAACAAATATACCAAAACAGTCATTATAATGAGATGCTATATGCCCTCCATACAGATTGGAATACAGCAAATAATCTTAAAGAGAGTGTTTGCACCAACAGAAACCAAATGTTATATTAAAATATGTGCTACATTACCATTGTGTGCTTTTCAACAAATCAGAGAAGACAACTAGATATTCACTAGTAATATTCATGAGATTCAAGCTCCACCTCCACTGTACATTCATCCTTTCAACAACAAACAAAGAAAGTGCAGCTGAATGATACAGTACACAGGAGTTTTAAAACATGCTTTTTTATTTGTATTAAACAATTATAAAAAATAATGTGATGCTTATGGAACGAGACACTGATAAAGCATTATGTTCCGAATGCAGCAGCCAAAATGCACATACTTAGTTCCTGCATTACATGACACTTCAGCAGAATTACAACGGCTAATAAAATGCTGAAAGAAAGTGCTGAATGTCCGATATTTCTAGAAACACATCATTCATCAAGGTCTTAAACAAGAACAGTTAAGATTTTGACAGATAGGTCTGTGTTTCTATGGTTGCCTTGATTATGCCCCATACAGCCCTTTGATTTATTTTTGTACAGTTAAAAATATTTCCTCTTGGGGGTAGGCAGGAGAGAAGAAAATAAAATGACAAATTAGTCAACTTACAGTATATGTCTCTCAAGGTGTTATGGAGATTTCCAAAAGATGTCTTGTCCTTAAGGGTGAATTTTATTTTTAATTGGGCCAAGAGCTGCTATGAATCAGAGGCCGAAAAGGCATAAACAGATCTGCTCTGTTGCTGAGAATCGGCTCAAACGCTTAAAATGAAGGCCACCCTGCATTGTGCCTCAGGCCCACTACTGAATAGTCCTTTATCAGATTGCTACCTCTGGACTTCAAGCCAAATGGATATTTAAACATATATATCTGAAAGTACAAAACACAAATAATGTACAAATAAAGAGCAAAAAAAGACCATTAACAGTCACAACAGCTTTAATTCTTGTGTATTTAAGTAACGTGGAGTTGTGCAGAACTAATTATATATAAAGATTCTTAACCACTCCACAGAGTCAGACCCCCTGGAAAGAAACACATCTCCAACTGATCCAACCATATCCCAGAGCTAATGAGCCCTTCCAGGAAGCAAGAGACAACGGTACAGGAAATCGAAGGTCTAGATGCACTTATTGAGAGAATTTTCCCCAGATACGCAGAAAACCAAGAAGCTGAGTAAATTATGTTAAGGCAAGAAAGTGGTAAACAACTTTATCAGATGCTCAAACAGGGACTAATTACAAATCTGTCGCATTCAATTCATTTTAAATTCGTAGTGCAGACAAAAACCAAAAGGAATGGTTCTAAACAGAAAAGAAAATACTGTGGAGACGAACAAAACTCCTTGTCATGCTTGTTGCCGCAATACAGTTTTGTTTGTGTAGAACCCATTTGCTCTTTTCACTTCACGAAGTGCGTAAACAATCACTGTTTGCAGTGTGAAATTTTATGTTTAAAACTTTCAACAGCCTGTTGTTATCTTCAACACTTTCTCCTGACCAGTTTGTAAATCTGCACCTTATATTTTAAGGAGAAATTAACCACTGTCACTACAAATTTTCATTGCATGACACGCAAGCAGACAATAATTTCTGTAATTTAATTCATGAAATCAATCACTTAAACTTTTGTAAAGATTATTTTTACGAATTTTAAAATGTTAAAATGTAAGATGCTTTGTTACTAATAATAATACTAACCCCAATCAGTTGGTTTGTATATATGAGTTTTATTCAATATTGTGATGTTAGGTTTTTAGCTTCTACTCTCCATTCAATATGAACAAATACAAAAATATATATATTTTTTTTGCAATTTCCTGCTGCAAAGAATGATTAAAGCCCTTAAATGGATTTGATAAAGAAATGAGGAAATAAAAAGAATGAATAAGATAAAGAAAAACCGCTTTGCTTCCTTGGATGGAAGCTCTGTAGGAAAACATACATAGCTAGTAGGGAGGGTGGAGAGAGTGTGCCACTGCCGCAGTGTGGACCCCCACTCTACTGCTCATTCATTCTACAGCACACACCTCCCTTTCCTTCCCAAAGCACCCCGAGACTGCCACTCACTTTGTGAGCTTTGTAGAAGCACCCACCAACACCAACATTTCAAACTTCAAAATGTCAACCCAGGTGATTAAATCGACAGCCATCCTAATCTTTTGTTACCTTGGACCAAATGGCAGATAAATCCCCTGCAATCCCTAGAGTGAAACTCAGAATTCATAAACACAAACACACAGTGGCTTTGATAAGGAGCAGCACACCTTTGGAGTAAACTGCTGAGGTGGCAGTACTGTTTGAATAAGAATATGTTGGATGTAATATGATAATAGAGGCAAAATGAGGCTGTGCATTCAGTCTTTTACAAAGGATGTTGTGGGGCATCCTGCTGTAGTGCTTTAGCCAGCAGTAAGACTGTAACAGGATAGGAGGAGGACAAAGAAAAAGCACAGAGCCACTGAAATATTGCTGTGAAATATGGCTCAGACTGATTCAAATGATATAGACAAATGACAACAGCTCACCAGGATTAAATGAGGTTGTAATGAATCTGGTGAGCTTATCTGAATCTGAGAGACTGTTTGGCGCCATTTATGAGAAGGTAGACTAAGGAAAAATTGGCAATCAATATTCATTAACAATTAATAACTGATGTAATTAGAGCTGATGTAATTTTTCAGCTTAATGTGCATTGACAAAATGGCAGAACTAAATGTTTGGGGCAGGTGCTAGAATGTCCTTTGAAAATAAATATATTTTAAAAATATTTAAATTATTTTTCCAAAATGCAATAGTTTTTCAAAGTACTAGAATATACATTTTCTTTTTGTGAAAAACACTTTACAAATGGTTAAAATAATAATAATAATAGTGAGCAGAAAAATTATACATTATCAACTTAATACAAAACAATATTGAAAACAACATGCTGTTTATTTTATTTATTTATACATGCCATGTCAGCAGCAGGACTGTCTGAGAGGGCTGGTGAGAACAAGGGGATCATCATATTTTGATGACTAAATGTAATAGGGAAAGAGACAAACAGGAACCTATTTGGAAATGGTCACTATTTGTTCAATTCCGCTTGGTGCCACTGGGGAAAATTCCCAATAAATAGACAAAAATGTATAAGTCGTTTAGATATGGTGAGCGCTGACCGTTACAGAGTCAGGAACACAGCATGGTATGATCAAGCTCACCACTAAATGCTCTAAATTCTGCTGATGCCGTCCAGCTCAAACCAAACTAATCCACCTAAGAAAGATGAGCCAGATGGTCACGAGCAACTGCTTATGTTGTCCTGTACAGGAGCCCGATGACATGCCTGAGTTTCCTGCTTCTATTTAGCTAGTGGCTGGAGTTACAATCGTAAGTCCTGTGAAGGGGCAGCAGGCGGCAGCACCTGGCTCTCTAAAGCGGATGGGGTGACAGGCTTCAACGTTCCACAGAATGGAAACCTTGCGATTCCTGGAGTGCCAAAGCAAGAGGAGTGTGGTCCCAGGGGTGTCATGATACAGAGGCACACTCGCCTATGGAGATCACCAAGCTTCAATCGCCATCACTCTCTGAGGCATGTCGTAACCCTAAATCTCACACACGCTGGTAACTGCACACGCATAGCTCTGGGACTGTTGGAATGACCTCATGGGACTCAACTCAGGTCGTGTGAAGAATCATTGAAAGAATATTACCACTAGAACATCTAAATTACCTCTCAGCAGGAGCTGCATCGCCAGCGGCCAAGCGGTTCTTGCTGCTACTACTAATGCACAGACACTTTCTCCCAACTAATCCTTGTTATTAGACCTTGTTTCTTATAGAGCAATTCAGGGACTTCAAGATCTCGCTGACAGTACGTTATATCAAAGCTCACAACCTTTGACCATAATCTACCATCTGTTCTCATAGCTATTGGAAGGATTTAATGCCCCGGTGAGCTGAGAGAGCCTCTGTGGGGGTGTCATTCTGGGTTTATCTCCGGTGAAAAACAGTAGGATCACACAAGTATAATGACCTCCAGGGAATGACTCTAGTATCTGCCTTGTGACACCTCCACATGTTGTTCTCCCTTGCACACACACCTTTCACACTTAAGCCTTTGCCGAGATTAAAACAAGTCTCAGGACTCTGTAAAGTGACGAGCCACCCATCCTGAACTACATTTCACAATTTAGCTGGATTTTACTGAAGTTCTGGGATTAATACTGTATATAAACTCAAACATCTTGTCATAGACAGAGAGATGGATGGATGGGGAAAGTATTTCATGCTCAGGCAGACTCCTAACCTCTTATAGTGAGTCAGACGTGGCCCAGATATTACTTTCTGAGAGTATGTGTGCGTGGCGAACCTTGTTAGCTTATGCGATTAGCGTTTATGCATGAGTGCCTCTGCACAAAAGACTCAGCTTAATGTCCTCCATACACTCTCTCCCATTAGATTTTAATCCACTACCTCCATCTTTCTGAGATATGCTTCACAAACAAATGGAATTGACAAAAACATGGCCTTGAGGTTTGCAAACTGATAAACCATCATCATAAATCAACAGTTAACCATATAAAACTAAAAAATGAATAAAATGCATGGGCAAAATTAAACAGAAACACTATAAATTAAGTGTTTGTTGAAGCAATACAAAAATAAATGCGTTTATCTGAATGTTTAAGTTTCTCACTTCAGTTCCCAACAAACTACAGAGCTGTTAAGAGCTATGACTGAATGTGACTAAAGCAAAAACATAGACTTTTTTTTTTTTTAACGATCCTTATGTAAACATCACAGCATCTCATCAAAGCAAGTCGCAAGCTAAACTCATTTCGGGAGTGTGGCACAGTTTTCCCAGGGTGCCCCAAGAGACTCAAAGGCAGCCAGAAATAGTAACGAGTACGTAAATGAGAGCATGGCTAGCCTGACGTAACACAGGAAAAACACATGACAGGAAAGTCCCAGTACCGGCATGGGTCGCTCTGAGGAGCATGCACCTTCTCAATGTACACTTGTTACCATTACTGAGCTAGAAACCAAATTCTGACCGAGCGACCGGGTGGTCACAAACCTTTAGTACCTCACTACCTGTGGAGATAGAACAGAGCAGAAGTCAAGAAAATTCAAAGTGTGACTTACCCAGAAGATGAGGTTGAAGACGAACATCATGTATTTCAGACAGCACAGGCAGCCTCTAGCCATGTTGCACTTCTTGAACTCTAGAAGGAACACAAAGGATAGATCCAGATAAAAGACCACGTATTTGCTGCCTTTAGGAGACTTGTATTTATTGTTGCCTTTGTCGTCGCTGGCCGCCCCACTCTGAGCAGAGGTTTGCGCACGTGGGCCAGTGGACCCGTAAAAAGCGCCGGCGTTAAAGCCTCGTCCTCCGAACGGCCGTCCGGAGGTGGAGGCTTGGGCAAAGTCTGAGTCGCGGCTGTCCACAGACGGGCTACGGTGAATGGCGGATTCCTCACTACTTGACTTCTCCATGCTCTGGAATGGAAGCCGCGTTCTTTATTTCATTCTCTATCATGTCTCTCAGAATAGCCCTTGAACAGAACCTTGAACTTGTGCTCTAGTGTTCCAAAAAGTGCTAGTCTTTCTCTTTCAAACAAAAAGATCAGGATTAAGTCAATCAGACAGTGGCTTTGCAAAATCGCTCTAGTGGATGTGGCAGCTTGCCCCGTAGCCTTGCTGTAATATCCAGAAGCGTTACTCCCATGAGCATGTGTGCATTGAGTGTAACTGAAGTTTCAGCAGTATTTCTTCACCCTATGCCCCTCGTTACCCCTCTAAGAGTGTCCAGCCCAAGCCCCAGCCCAAGCAATGTTCGACTTGGTTCAGCTGCTGCTCGATCCCACGCTCCTGCCTGCTGACCTCAGCTCTGCCTTTCCACGAGGAGCTGATGAGTTCCCACAGCCTTCTAACTTCCACCCCTTTTCTCCTCTCAGGATTCTGTGCTCCGTGAGACTCTCTTTATTTTTTTACCCTTGTTTGCCTGAATCAATCACGCTGCTGTGATTTAACCAGTCTCTGGCAGAGCATGCTGTTCCTTGCTCCTCTCCTCCTCTCTCTGTCTGCGCTCTCAGTCACTGCTCTGGTGCTGATACGCGCTATTATCAGCAGCCGCATCTAGTGGGCATTCCTTCCCAACCTTACACTAAGCTCTCACCTCTCTCTCTCTTTCTTTCTCTCTCGCTCTCTGCCTGTACCCCCTTCAGCCCCTCCCCTGCCACTCAGACAACCAATAGGGCAGCAGATGCTGGTGCTAGCCCCTCCCCCAGCCGTTACAGCAGCTTTAATATGCTTATCATCACTGTGCTTTATGCCTATACAAGTTCAGTGCTCTCAACTTCACTGGCTGGCCAGGGGAGTCTGGGAGGGCAATGATGAATTAAAAAAAATCATGAGCTGATGGTGGAGTGGGTGCAGGGAGATGAATATGAGAACAAGCACGCGGCTGCACATTTGCCTATAGCATGGGACTGTGAGTATGTTAATAAAAAAATAAGCTTTGAGTTGCAATATGTGCAAAAATAAGGATCAGAATTTAATTATGTAACCACTTCTAAGTCACCCGTAAGTTTATGTATTTATGGGCTAATCAAATACAACTGTGATATGCAGAGAAATACAGCAGTGATGTGAAACCTGTGAGCATATGTGGAGGTTGGTGCGTGACCAGTGTTTACTACTTTAAAACCTTTATCCACGCTCTCCCGTTGCCGTGTAAGGAGCACGGGTAAATTGACAGTGCATCAGTCTCAGGAATTATAGCACTATTTCAAGCATGGACACTGGATAGGAGCTTGGAGATACTTCAGGCTTTTCTGCAGAATGTAAGGGTTACATCTTAAGTACCTGATGCATGCCGTGCGCTCACAGCAAACACGTGTTTTATACATACTGTAGACTGTAAATGTGCGTTGTTTCAATTTCCTTTAAAAGAGTTTATAAGTCATGTAAATAGTCAATTAGGTGATTTAACATTTGAAATATCAATATCTGGTTCTTGTTAGAGAAACTAAAGCAACATACCGAATACAAGTGGCCATCTGCTAATTGAAAATGTGATTTACTTGAGAGCAAATATTATTTTATTATTTTAAATATTATTAATTCTAGATTTGTTTCTATCACATTGTGATTGCACCATCAGACCAGTCTTTATGTTCTCTCTGTCCACATTCACTTGAACAAAATCTAATAATTACTTATTTGCCTTTTCTGAATGAATAGGGCGTTTTGAAAAATAACACTTTTTATGCTTTTTATGCCTAACATAGAAAATGTGATGGAGAGCGTGAGTAAGGGCATTGGACTGGAACATGATGCAAGCCAGATTCCAACCAGTATCCCTGTAAGAACAACCGTTTAGGTAAATATCTGTCCCCCAAATAATTTTTTTTTTTTTTAAATACAGTATGGTAAAATAACTCCAATGCAATTGGAATTAAAATATTATTGGCTTACAGGGACCCGGGTTTGAGTCTGACCTGGGTCATGTATCTATCTTCTTCAAACTCCAACTTTCATACTGGCAATCTACTATCTATAAATAAAGGCAAGAAACATAAAAACCAAAAAAATAATACAATAAAATAAAATTAAGTAAAATAAAATAAAATAAAATAAAATTGTGGTGCATGATAAGCTAATAATATTGCTCATACTTGGGTTAAATATGTTTAAGGCCTTTAAGAAAGGTTTCATTGGCCTTAGAAACACACAGAGTGATTTTTGGAGCAAGATGGAACAATCCATAACTTTCCAGAACCTCTTGTCATTCCAATTCAAATTCCAATTCAACCTCCTGAGAGATGTGGCAAATCCTATTCAAAATCCACTTTACAAATGGAAAGGGAGACAATTCTTAAAATGTGAATACTGCACAACCATATTTTCTATAAAAAAAAAAAAAAACCTTAGTCTTAAATTACATATATCTAGGGACAAGAATATAATAGAGACTTGAGGGTGGGCCACAAACCAGATGGTGCAAGCGACTTTTGCACAGTTAAGCACCCCTCAAGTTTTCCTCAGAAAAAGTAGAAATCTAGTTCGCTTTACTGTCACACCTCAGAGACCCTGGACTAAATAGCCAGTAGGCACTAATGAAGAATTTCAAGCTGCAAGTGTGAAACGGTTAATTTGGCTACTTAGATCAGAGAATCAGTCAGCTGTCATCGATCATTTTGTTTCATCACAATACTGCCTCCAATTTACTGTTGCTTTTTCCTGCAGATATCCACTGTGAACCCCTGCATTCAGTAGCATGATTCACAGCTTTAAACGGCCCCTAATCTCAATGCTATTGACAGCGCTGTGGAAGGTCTTGATTGAAGAATCGGGTTTTATTCAGAGCTGGAAACCCCATGTGGAAAGCTCGAGAACGCAGAGCCCTTCAGGTTGAAGTCATCAGTCTGCTAATGCCTGATTCAATATGGCCTGCGTCAATGCTGGCACACGGGCTGACGGGCATTCGTTTGGCCACCCCTCGGGCCATCTTCTGCTGATTCTGTCCTGTGCAAAGTGAACACGCTCAAGACCACACGCCGAACTCAATACTCACAAGAGAGCATGCTCACACCGACTGACAAAAGAAACACAAGCAAGCATGAGTTGTCTTGTAGGCATGCATGCGCGCGCACACACACACACACACACACAAAAGCAGTCAGTGAAGTTTGAGAAGAATGGTGGTGACTCAGGGATTGATGGGACTGCAATTTACAGCACTGGCCTAAAGCTCCAGACATGTATTTGCATGGTATTACAGTATTTATACATCATTGTTGTATTTGTTGTACAGAATTTCAAATATACACATTTACATTTACAGGAAAAAAAGCAATATTATATGCAAAAAAAAAAAAGGTCCCAAAATAGGCTCAATTTGCTTGTCTTATTTTTACAAAATTTTTCATGACATTAGAACACATTATATAAATATGGAATTAACCATGAAAAACCTGTCAGAACTAATTTTTATATAGCACAGACCTAAATGATATGGTTTGTTATGTGCTTCTCATACCTGCAGTTTCATAAGGATTAGAATTTATGGAACTTCTCGGAGTAACTGACTTAGAATGTTAATTCCTAACTAGTTAAATGTAAGTCAGCTTACCATATACAACAAAAATGAGACAGTCCATGTAAAATACTGTAAACACTGATGAATGATGAAAGTAAAATGAGTAAATGAGTCTCTTTGAATTCATAGTGAAATCCACATTATATTAGATAAGAAAATATATCCACCTTTACAGTAAAATAAATATATTTCAAATGAAAACATATATTAATGCTGTTAAAACTTTGAGTTACCTCATAATTTTTGGTGAACAGCAGTAGAAAGATGTTACCAGAAGTCCCTGTGTGACATGCTTGATTAGCCTATACTTTATGCCATAAAGGCATTTTGTCATCATGGTATTTATTATTTTTTTTTATAAATATCTTAAACTACAGTGGCCAGATTTTAATGAAAATTTAACAGGTTTTTTTTGTGTGTGCGCCTGTGTCTCAGACAGCTTCAATTAACACATACACATAAGGGATTTGGAGAGATCAAATGTCAAGTAAAAAAACACTACTGTTCCACTATGATACAATCATGCAAACCCCATGCCAGTGTGAATCAATGGAGCCCAAATGATAAAACACAGTTATCTCCTCTCAGTAATGCTCTTCTTTGACAGTTCACTCCACAAAAGGCCAAACAGTTGGACAAAACAGTGGGGGAAGAAGATACTTCTAAGACCCACTGAGAACCATTAAAAAACCTAGTTCAAAGTCTGCCTAAGTGGATTATTGTAAAGCTACATGCTGGAGTGATTACAAAGACATAAAAAGAGATCAATACACATGCAAGAACCTTATCTCCACTCGCTTAAATCTTAATTTGTTGCTTTCATAAGCTGAATATCTTTAATTGCGCTGCGGTTGAGATCTGTGCTAGCTTTCCCAAGACATTATCTGAGATATAAAGCAATCTAATTTTGCTGCAAAGAGGATGGAATTGTGTTTAGATCATCTGTAAAAGCTTTATTTCTGAAACGAGCTCTAAATAGTTGAGAATAGGGCTGTTAAAGACTCTGCCTGTTGAGCTTATTTGGTCAAACAAATTCCTTGGTGCACAAAATATCTATAGGTTTTTATACCTAGGGTATAATAAATATAAATCCAAGCACAGACAAAAGCACCAGGTTTTATCACCTGCTGAACTCAAAATGCATTGCAGAAAATCCAAATAAACTGGAATGAATCTGGTGCCGTCAAAACTGGTTTGACATGGTTTAGCATCCACTTCACATACCTACAGCAGATTCCATAAGAATTATTATAACTTGCGACTGACTGACCTCAGCAGCTGAGAGAAACATTCATAAACAAGTTATATTTGAGGAAGATAACAAATAACAGCCAGAGGCATAAATTCATTCAAGGTCAAGACCTTTTTCTTGAACCATACATCAAAATCTATTCAGAGAACCCATTTGAAAGCAAAGGCTAAGACCTCAAAAAGATCAATATCTATTTTTCTGTTCATCCTCTATATAATTTTAAACAGCAACATATAGATAAAGGCTATGAAAATGCACAGTGAACTGTTCAGAGACACAGTTGCTAGTGTGTTGAGTACATACAGTATGCAGGTGTGAAAACAACAAGACCCCCAAACTAGACCACACACCTTTATGAAGAGAAAGAACTCTGAACAAACAAATGACTGTCACACATTTTGTGGCTAATAACAGATCGTCTCCGAAAAGTCTGGCAATCGGCAGAGCAGCGTCTTGGCAAAGGTTACATTTAGAAATTCACGTTAAATGTCTCTTCTCAAACACAAGTGAACAATTGGAACTCTATCTTCACTTCTTCGCTCAAGTCAGATGTTGATTTTATGTGGTATTTGCTGATAAGCCTGGCCTTTCGTGATAATAATTTGTCTAAGTAGACGAGTCGATAACAAGGTTCTCGCTCATTATCTACAGATTCAGGGAAATAAGGTGGACAATTGGTAAGTGTATACTAGAGAGGGGAAATTAGGAGTTTATTATGTGATCAAATATTCTACTACAGGGCATCAATGAAAAAAAAAACAAGATGTTCTTTGTAATGCAGACAATGCTGGTCTGATGATGCTTAATAAATACAAACTTTTTGGAGGGATAATCAAATACTAGCAGCAGAAAGGACAATTTCTGCTTCTTTGTGCTAATATTTGATTAGCTTCAAAATGTCTTCATATGTTAAACATCAAAATCAGTATATATTACAATACACAGCAAATATCTAATATATTTTTGTCTCCATTTAAGTCAAGATTACTTGCGTTGCAAACCATTTTATTTCTGTCACATGGACATTATTTCATAATGTTGATTAACAGGAAAAAATTATTTGAACTCAGCCCACAGATTTCAGTGGTTAAGGCTCTTTCAATGCAAGTAAATTTGGCCATGCACACCAATGGTTAAAAAACAATTTAAAATAATTGAAATTGGTGCTGTAAAGTTGTATAAATTGACATTTTAATGCCGAGAATACTTTTAGCAATTTGTTTCTTCAACTGTTCTTTATGTAAAAGTCCAAGTTTAATTAGGTAAATGCTTTTTATTACATTTTATTATTGTTTTAAATGACCAAAAGTCCAAGTTATTTCCCGCGATAATCCACATGCCATCAATGCTGTCAAAGTGTGCTGTCTTAAAATCACAGCTGAAATCAAACAGCCAAAATCCTACATGCTCTAGAAGCAGTTATGAAACGGTCTTGATGAGTCCTGCTGTGAAACTATAATAAAAGTATATTTTAACTATGTCAGTTTTGTCAGACAATCTTAAAGTATACTTCAGATTGTCAGTTCGGAATCAGGTTTACTCCAAACTCTTCAGCAGGCAGCGTGACTCCATGACCTCAGAGCTCTGAGCAAATAGGAATGGCACTGGGAGACAAACGACAGGGCTGGGTCTCCTGTCAGTTCTACGCTGACAAAGCAGCAGACCACACAGGTAGGCAGGGCAAGTGAGAGAGAGAACGTGAATGAAAGAACTAGGGAAACATGGACCCGGCAGCTCAATCTCCAGTTTAAACAGCAAACCCACGGCCCCATCCATCAGCGTAACAGCAGATAAGCGTGTAAGAGAGCGAGAGGACAGAACAACCTAAACAAAGTAGAGCAAACAAACTTCAACCCGACATTAGCATTTACAGTCTCGGAGGAAACGCTTGGCCTGCAAAACATAACTAAAGTTGACTTTGTTCAAGCAATGTATATGAATTCTCTAATAAACAAGATGAAAAAGCGTGAAGCATGTGTAGATTAATGAGCAAAGCATGGCTTTTCACTTTTGGGCAAGAGGGACTTCTCATCCCTTCAAGTCAATGAATGGATCAGGGCATCAATGCATAATAATAGTGTCTATGAACAAATTATTCACTATTATGAATAATTGCACATGAGAAAAAACCCACTCAGTCAAAGACGTTGGTTATTCATTTATCATCACTGAGTTTAATTGATGTTCACAGAGCGTATTCTGAAAAATGACTTTGATGAAAGTGTTACGCACCCTATGACACGGAGACCTGTTGAATGTTGAACACTGCCAACAAACTGTGTACATAAATGGTCAATTAAAACAGCTGTGCTGTTAAAATGTCCAGCCAACTGGTCATTATCACAAAATAACCCCTGACTGTATCACCCAGAAAAGGTTTATTTTGAGATAAAGACCGGCTAGCTGTACATTATCCTGCTAATTACATGCCTGCTTACCACATAAAAACTGTATGGACATATGGACGAGAATTATTGATTTGAGCTGAAATTATTTTATTATGCAAGAAGAAAGAGGCTGCAGAGTGACGCAAGTCACATAAAACTAGCACAGCTATGTCGAAAATTATACAGATTAGTAGTTGTGGAACCTCATAAATGAAAAGCTCTACATAGACAACAACCCCGCATGCTAAACAAATCCCACAATGGAGACAACTTACTTTGATTTCAATGGAGTTTGATGTTAGCATGTTGTTAAGCTAAAGTCTCACATTCTAATAAACAAAAATGCATTGCAACCACAGATATTGCATAAAATAATAGATTTTAGATACACCAAATTATTTTAACCATACATCTCAGTAGTCCACCATCTTTGATTTGTTTGTCACTGAGCTTGTTGCAATGCATTACAGAATTGGAAGGCTACATAATTAAGATGTCTACATTCTGGAAGAGACTTTGCATCAGTAGTGTACATACAATTAATTTCCAAGGGTGCTTCCGTACATTGTCAGAAATAACGTGCATAAAATTGTACCTTTATGGGTTGAACTGGGAAAATACCCTCTAAGGTACATCTGTGTAGCTTATCTACCCTAAATGAGTGTATATTAGCTTGTTTTGGGGGTGAATTGTCCCTTCAGAATGAGACACCAAGTTGTTTTCCAGTACCTTCACCTTCTCTGCTCCTCTCTGGTGGAATCAGCTGCCAACCTTCTTCTCTGCATTTCTCCTCTGCTCTAATCTATCTCTCTAATAAACATGGCATTTTAAACTGCAAATGTTATTGGCTCTGTGACAAATTGTTTATGCGTTTTTATTGCAAGTTGCTTTCGATAAAAGCATCTGCTAGGTGCATAAATGTAAATATAGATAAAGTACAACTGTGTAACTCTGAGGGCATTGCCCTACTGACAAGCTAACTAAAACTTTTTTTCCCCTGATAGTTTAGGCAGCTTTCTAGTTCTTGGAACAAAGCAATAACAAAGAACATTCAATCTACTGCTTAAATAATTACTGCTAAAAAAGCAGACCATCTCAGACATCCACTTCAAAAAAGTGGATTACTCGAAGACTTCTTGTGCATGAATGATGAAATCCGCCGGAAACAGCACATATTCTTTTCCAGCACACATTACTATGGAATAAGTCAGATTTGTGAAAATAATATGCAATGGAACTGTCAAACTGTCAAAAAGTTAGACCTTAGTATTTATGTGTGCATTCATTAAGCTTACCCAGAATTAGTGTGGATTCATGTTTCTAGGTAAAAGGGAAATGTGGATTAGACACAAGATGGCAGATGCTATAGAGAGATTTTCCATCCTGTAAAGAGGGAAGATTTATTTATATCACATCAATACTACTCAGGAAATTAAATGCAATAAATGCTGATCTTTTCAATTTTCTGTTCATCAAAGAATCCTGAAAAATGTATCATGGTGTCCACAAAAAAAATTAACCAGGACAACTGTTTTCAACTTTGATGATAAATGAAGAAATGTTTCTTGAGCACCAAATCAGCATATCAGAATGGTTTCTAAAGAACCATGTGACCCTGAAGACTGGAGTAATGATGCTGAAAATGTATAATTATTAAAATTATTACAATTTTAAAGAATTATTACACGTTCTCCCACTTCACATTTGTTGAAAACATGCAGTAAACTAAGGTTAGTTCACTTTGATGCTTCCTTTACCCGCCAATACAAACATTTTTTATTAATAAAAGGATGTCAATGATAATGAAGATGAGACAAAAATAAACGTGCATGTGACAAACAGACAAAAACTAAAGCTAAAAAAGGCTGTAAAAATTAACACTAGCTTGCACACAGCACACTTCTGAAATCACAAAATAATAAGGGAAAAAAGACGACACTTTTAAAAGAAAAAATTCTCCTATGAGCCACAGTAGTTCATATTCAGTCAGGCTGAGCCCTCCTAGAAGAACCGCCACGTAGATAATAACTGGCCCTCATGTATTTCAAAGAGAAGTGTTTCCTTTCTTGAATTCACTTTATATTATATGCTTCCTATGTTTAGAAGAAGTCTTCACTATGAAAGCCACTCGTTTATTGTGTATATCAGGCTTGTGGGCACAAAGTTAGAGATGCTTCTAGAGTCCTCCTGGCATCATTATGAAACTATAAGACTCACAAATAAGGTTTAAAGTAAAGATGAGCATCACAATGTCTTCTGAGAAAATCATTATGTGCACTAGAGCCATCAAACATCACAAGCCAGCTCGGCAGCAGTGTGATTATACCAATGATCCCTTCCGCTATGGCAAAAGCCTATAAGGGGCAGTATTCCTGTGGCGCCTGTCGGGCAATTCGACACGTACTTAATCCTCCTGTGTTTCATGGAAACAGCAATAGAAAACACATCAGGAGGTCTGGAGATAGAAACACACGCAGGACAGGCAGTGGAGCTTAACATCACGCCCCAGAAACCTTCAATTCGGATTTGCATCGGTGAGTCCATCCAATGGAGGATTAGAGATTCTCTCCAGGGATGAAGCCAAGATGGCCTTACCTTGAATAAACAATTCAAAAACATTCCATATTGAAACAAACTGAAAGTTTGTGCTTTTAAAATTCTACTTTGAAGAACATCTAGTTCTCAAAAGATGGTTTTATCAATCATGTAGTAAAAGTAGTAAATATGATCACAGGTTTTAATGTATTGAAGCACCACCAAGCAGATACCGCAAATTTTCCTTAAAGCCTCCGTTTACCACCACAGTAAACATTTCAATGGAAACAGCAACAGATTCTTCACACCCACCTCCACAATCAGTCTGCAGATGTTAACACAAAAAAAATTTATTTGTCACTGATACTAATGAGTGTGTTCTACAAACACGTCAAACTTCTGGTTCGCATGTCAGTGGATAAACAAAAGTGATGACATTGTTAACAAGTCTATTGACTTTGAGTAATCACTATAAGGAGTTTGGAAACATTACTTGGCTCTCTGTTGACAGCCTTTTCTTTAGTCAGATACCCGTGTCTACATTCAGAAAGGGATTTCAAATTAGTCTCAAGGTATTTAATAATATGGCTGAGGTACAACAGATAATAAATGATGTTACATCTCTGGCATACTGATCACTGTGCGTGGAAATGCAAGACTATGAAATTCCAATATTTGTTTTGCAAAGTGCTTTGTTGGGAAACTAAACTGCATCTAAAGTCATGCCGCAACTATCACACATGTGAACGCCAACAGAATGCCCTCATTATTTTTGTTTCTCATGTATTTCCAAGTCAGATATGTTTCAATTACACGTTCATGAGTTAAGCTGCCATTATGAATGCTAAAAGCACTGTTCAAAGTCATTTATACAAAATTAAATGTACAGTTGATTAAAAATAGCTCTAAAGCTAGTCAAAAAACAACTTTAGGCAACTGATGAGGTGACAGGCCTGCACAACTGAACTATAATTCCTAGATAATTCACCAATTGCTGTACATAGATAATGCACAAGGGTTGTGAACCATTGAGAAATGAATTAATAATTTGTTTTAATAATTTGTAAAATGTTAATTTAACTCCTAAATCTAAACAGAATTTGAATTAGCAACAGCAGCAAGTAGCAACAGGATGCAGATTTGAATTTTAATGTAATTCAACATTCATAAACAATTAAATTGAATAGAAATTCTAAGAAATTCAACTAACTAACTTAACAAAAGCAACGTTTGTCAAAAGCTTTAAAGGATGTGCAAGACTATGAAATTCCAATATTTGTTTTGCAAAGTGCTTTGTTGGGAAACTAAACTGCATCTAAAGTCATGCCGCAACTATCACACATGTGAACGCCAACAGAATGCCCTCATTATTTTTGTTTCTCATGTATTTCCAAGTCAGATATGTTTCAATTACACGTTCATGAGTTAAGCTGCCATTATGAATGCTAAAAGCACTGTTCAAAGTCATTTATACAAAATTAAATGTACAGTTGATTAAAAATAGCTCTAAAGCTAGTCAAAAAACAACTTTAGGCAACTGATGAGGTGACAGGCCTGCACAACTGAACTATAATTCCTAGATAATTCACCAATTGCTGTACATAGATAATGCACAAGGGTTGTGAACCATTGAGAAATGAATTAATAATTTGTTTTAATAATTTGTAAAATGTTAATTTAACTCCTAAATCTAAACAGAATTTGAATTAGCAACAGCAGCAAGTAGCAACAGGATGCAGATTTGAATTTTAATGTAATTCAACATTCATAAACAATTAAATTGAATAGAAATTCTAAGAAATTCAACTAACTAACTTAACAAAAGCAACGTTTGTCAAAAGCTTTAAAGGATGTTTTGACTTTTGTAATGTTTTAAAAAGCCTTGAAATGTAAAGGTTTATAGGCAAGATAGTTAGCTAACGATAGAACAATAGCTAGACAGACTCAAATTCCAACTCACGAAGTATAAGGAAAACAATTAACTAGTACTGAAAAGGTTTTCTGGGTAACACTAAGGGAACACATGTTCACTATTAACTAAGTTTTCCCTCAGTAAACTCCTAATTTGCTGCTTATTAATAGTTGGTAAGGTAGTTGTTACGTTTAGGTATTGGGTCAGGTTAAGGGATCATGGTCATGGTCATGCAGAAGAACACATTCATATGCGCCAATAAGTACTAATAAACAGCCAATATGCTAGTTATATGCATGCTAATAAGCAACTAGTTAATAGTGAAAATTGGACCTTACCACTTTCTGTGTCTGTTGGGAATTATGAAACTGCCAGATACATTCATTCTCTTCTAAACTCATTTGAATACTTCACATTACAATTTCTGAAATTCTTAAGAAGAAAATTCCCAAGAGGACTTGGAGGCAGCGTAAGAGACACAGGCAAAACCAAGCAGCTGCAAACCAATCTGCAGACACCTGCTGACAGCTGAAATACATTAGAAAGGCCAATAGTACATATAATATCTTCTGCATACGTTGACACCATCATCCTATATCTTGTGCAACAGTGATCTAGATGAGGTCTGACAGATCACTGCAAACTTCAGAGACATGTGTGCATGAGGAAAAATATTCAAGCTTTCTTTGCCATGATACCATCATTTTTAAATCACTTTCTAGAGGCGCAAAACCTCACTCATGATTTATAGGCAAAGTAGGCTATAACATCCCCGCAACCCACTGGCTACGGATTACAATATCTGCCTCCCATGTGTAAAAATCATCATCTGTGTCATGAAAAATTAAGCCATTTAGGAGGCTATCGTCTGTTTTTGATTGTTCGACTCATAGCTGGAAGTTTAATTTCACACAGGTGATCTTTTGCTATGAAAAATGGCTTCAGCAAGGGGCTTAACCAACAGGTTGCAAAAAGCAGACCCTCGAGTTAAGTAACATCAGCCGTTTGCTCTTTTTTCATGTTCTCAGACGAACACCTTGGATGTGAGTGATTGTGTGTGCGTATCAGGTAAAAATCTGCTCTTTTTAGGTCGAGAGTCACATTGCTCTCTTATAAAAAGGTCTAGCACTGACCCTGCTGCAATGTGATTTTGTGTCATTTTTTATTTAAACATAGTGAATGAGTGCGCGTGTGTGTGTTATATTGCTGGATTTGAGGGCTGGGTGATATAATGAATATTTACAATGTATTTAAAATTATACTGTTACGAATACAAAATGTACATTGTGACTTTGCAACAATGCATTTTTTATTTGCCCATTACATTTCCTAATGCATGGCAGAAGACTAGGTTTGTGGTCATCTTACAATTCATGCTTATTAGAGCATAAACATTTTTAATGCCATTTTTTTATTTAAACCTCATGATCAAAATAGCACAAAATTTGAATATTTCATTAGTTTCTTAAAATTTGTGCTTTTGGACCGTCCTATTGCATGATTTGGTATTTTGTAACATAACATAACATAACATAACATAACATAACATACTGTGTAACATAACATATTGTAACTTATAACATATAACACAACACAACACAACAAATAACATATAACACATAACATACAACACAACACAACAGACATGTTAATTAGATGCAATCTAAAAATACATGCATACATACATAAAGCTTTACCCACAACAATGCTACAAGAATGGCTGTTCAGTCCACATTGTGGCCATTCTGACTGCAATAACTTCAGAGACAATACATAAATATTGAGATATATACATTTTCAGGCAAAAAACACAATATAACGTAGCCTTAGCCCTGGTGATCCACTGAGCGGAGATGATGCTGGAAGCGTCAGGTTCAATCCCAGCATCCTCACCATTAGAAACCAGATACCGGGTTGTGCTCTCAACCTGCAGACAGAAGTGCTGTATTTTTAATGCCCTCCAAATCCTCCACCAACATTGACCTTCAATAGAATGAAAACATCTCCAGCTAATCTCCACTACTCTACATTAAGAAAACATGGGCCTTGTTTACACACGAGTGCATCTCTAACGCTTTGCTCTAGGCCTGAAATATTACAATTTGCAGTAAACATTGTCTCAAATTGCTCAACCATTGTTTTATGGAGAACTGCAGCATATTATAGTACATGGCTATTAGTAGTTTATAGAAGATGCCTCACAACTAATCAAGAGTGTGTGAGTGTGTGTGGGTTCGCTTAGCTGTACTTCAAGGGCAAATTATTATTATTATTTTTTAATATAAAGATGCAAAAAAGTTTTACTTTAAATGTAGGGTAATTGTAAGTGTACTAGTATTTTTTTTTTTAAATCTTAATAAATATATAAATGTTATTTTGTACATATAAATTGCAACAGAAGTGTCATTTAGATAAAACAAAATAAATGTGTGTGTGTGTGTGTGTGTGTGAAACTTGCAGTCTTGCATATTCAGCTCAGTGATTCCATTCTAGTCCTAGATGTCTGCTTTGGGTTCCTTGGCTCCAGGATGTCTGAGGCTCCTTGCTATTCCTGATACTCCACAGGTGTGTGTGTGTGTGTGTGTGTGTGTGTGTGTCTAAGTGTGTGTGCGCTTATGTCCTATTGGGAATCTGTAATCTGAAGCCTTTTTTTATTTATGAGAACACCTAGCTGTGTGAGGTGATTTAGGAAAAGTCCTGCATGAATTTCATGATTTATAGTTTCTTTGGCTTCTGCATGACCTTAAAAATGCACCCTGGAACACCGACAGAAGCATAAAACAAAATTCAAGGGAATAAAATACATATCATCGGTGAATGACAAGGACGTGACAGAACTGCATTCCAACATTTCAAGGCCCTGTTGACTTTACAGGTCCGTCTTTTTAATATTCAATTTTATAGCCATTTTGCGATGCTAATTACGCCAAAACGTCCATTGTTCAAGGTGACGTGTCGCCCAAGGTGAAGTGCCCATAATTTCTCATTTCAAACTCCCATGGTATGACAGAAGGAGCTTCATAATTACTTCTACCGAAAAGGCTAGGACTGAGTCACAAAGTTAAGCTTTTTTTAGTGACATGATGTGTATTTGTATGTGAATAAAATACTGCAGGCAGTTTGGAACAAAAGCAAAAGTAAAAACCGAAGAGGACTTAAAAGTCAAGCTGAAGAAGCTGCGTCTATGAAACCAACGATGTCTGCACTCCTTCATACTCACAGCAGTGTTTTGTGTTCAGTGGCAACATTTCCGCCTATTGTCACGGCTTTGACAGCATAAAGAGAGAACAAGGTAAAGAGGATGAGAGTGAGAGAGGAGAAAAAATCCACCGAGAAACCACTAGAGGAGTATCACTAAATGGCTTCCTGGGGTGTTACGCATCTCGGGGGAAGGGTCCATAGGTCCTCATATGGCTTGTTAACTGAGGGGTGTTACAGAGTATTTGTTAAATATAGCTAACAAAATATATATTGTGTGTTTGATTGGTCCAGACGCTACAATAGGAAATACTGCCAAATCTGTGAAGCAAGTAATTGTGTTTCACAACACATGTTGAAACAGATGATCAATCAGTGGGAGACCTCCAGAACTGTGACATTCATCTCAAGCGAGAGTTTTGAAAATATTTACAAGGAGAACAAAATGTAATTTGCACTCATTGATGAATTGTCCCTCCCCCACGAGCAACCTTGACATTCCCTAGAGCTCCATGACTCATTTCTGTCACTAAATGGATTGTTTACTCATTTCTGAAGTGTGTCACACATGGGTATTGGGTATTTTCCTTAATATAAAAATAGTTTTTTTCTGAGGCGCACAGGGGAGATGGCCGCTTGCAACACGACAGGGGTAGTGCAGCCTGAAGTGCGCAACCCACTCGACACTGGAACGACCACCGCTAATTGCATGCCAATGTGCATTGGCTCGTTTAGTTTACACTCGAAGTAGATTGGTCTATCGAAGCGATATCCCAATTCGTCGGTCACGACGTGACTCGTAGTGACCGACTGAAAGGGAACCAGAATTTTCCATCTTACAGCAAAAGGCAAACCACCAAGGAAACTCTAATCTCAATCCTGATCGTCTTCTACGTAGTAGAAATTATATTAATCGGAGAGAAAATGGAGACGTTTGCTCAAGTTTCCTGCTTTTGAGATTTTATCACTGAGGGGAAAAAAAGTAATCTCACATCCTCTAGAGTTTATCAGAAGTTTCTCAACAATGGATCAAATTGTACTCAAATTTACCAACAATATATGCAATTAAATGTCAACAATTTCAATTTGAACTTAAACATCTCTCTTCAAAGAGAAAACAATGTGCTTATTTTTGTCATTTGTGTCTATTGACGTTCTAAAGAATTATTAAGAGAATTAAGGAAAAATCTGATATTTACAGCATGAGAATCATACCAAATTCAAAAGCTTTTACTTATTTTACTTTTACTTAAAAATAAAAAAGCAAACTACAGCAAGGAATCTCCCATGCTTATCAAATGTAGTGTAATTTGTGTTTGTTTTTACTTTTCATAAAGAATTTTCAGAGAAAAACATGCACAGTAGTTTAAAAACATTTCATTTTTTTCACTGGAGAATCACAAGTCTCCTGAGCTTAGAAAAAGCAACTACTGAGCAATAAAACCGTCCCCTGGGATTTTTAGGAAGATTCCTCAAAACAGGTTCCTTCCCCAAAACCTTGACGTGTGAACAAGACCTCTTTCAAGCAGCTTCTCACCAGCGCAGTGACAAATAAACCTGACAAAAAATGACAATTGAAAGGCAAGTGTAGCAATTCAGCCCGACAACTGTACACTGTGACATCAAGCTAAGCTTACAGTGAAAGAAAAATGACACGGTGCAGTATGACATCAAACTAAGCAGAGACGTGGAGGGGTCAGGAATGCCGTTCTGCTCTCTAGGTGATGAGAGAGATGAGGTGAGTTCTCACACTGCTGGAGCGAGCGCAACCCTCAAAATCTCACATTAAGGCAATGATTTATGGGCTTTGTCAAGAGCAGCTGTTGCAGGGAGACAATAGGGCTTGCAGGAGCTTACTTAGAGGAAGTAGGCTCTCAGCATGTAATAAGACAAGGATCACACCTTCTACCATCTACCTCAGGGCTTTGACCCAGACTAGAGAATCTTTTCTGGGAGTGGATGGCTATGGTGTGCCTCCAGATGCTTTAAAGGAAGGTTCAAGATGGCCATGGATAACGCTGACGTAGCCACATTTTTCATTTCAGTGCTGTTAACTGAAACTAAAACTATTATTGCTTTCATTAAATGAAATAAAGCTGAAATTAAATAAAATATTAAAGGCCAGATTTACTAACAGCTTGCGCCAGCACAAACTGTCTTTTGGCATTAAAATAGAACTGTCAGGATTTGCTAAAGATACGCAGTGAAGAATTAGCACCGAAAAGGCATGAACACAGTTATTTTTGCGCCTGACCTTATTGAATATGCATTTGTAGGAGTTTCCCTTTCAGACGCAAAATTTATCAGAGAGTATTAAAATGAATCACGTAAACACTAGGACCCCTTTAAAGCAGACGCTAATTTGCACTGCTCTTGGTAGATTGTGTTGGTCATTATGGAAATTATCTGGCTGCGTCTGTTCTTTATTGTGCGCATTGTCAGTAAATCTACCGCAGCAATTTCCACTCCCATTAGCGCTTTTTTGGAATCGCGCCCTGTTTAGTAAATCTATCTCTAAATGAAAAAAAATTTAAATAAATAAAATTAATAATAACTTAAAGGAACATTAGAAATGTTGCCTTGGCAATAAAATAAGTTGAAGAACTAAAATAACTAAAAATAAAATAAAATAAAAATAAATAGAAATATTTACAATAAAATAAACAAAAATGAGAAAAAGTACATCAAAATAGTAAAATAGAAACAAAACAAAAAAATAAAATTGAGATTAAAAATTTAATTTTTATGTTAAAGCTGGTGTAGAATCAGTGAATACAAAGTGCAGTATCCACACCGGTGCGGTGACTGACTGAGATTCATCTGCACTGGAGCCGTGCCACTGCACAACCCACGCAAGGAAGATAATTCCGCAAATAGCTGCAATTGCAGGTTTTCAAACAGAGATGGCGACAAAGAGGCAAAACTTACGGACTGCAGCTTTAATTTAAGTTAATTTTAAAATAGGAACAAACACTGTAATAATATATGAACACTCAAAATCACAATATTCCACTTCACTTTATTTTGGCAAACCAACAAGCAACTAACAGCTCCTTTTGTTTTTGCATGCTGTTTAGGAAGGGTTTGGTTTATCTGAAAGAGCTGATACCACAATAATAGACACCTGTGGGGGGAAAAATCATTCAAAATAAATGAACAGCAATGTTGATCCTTGACACTCTGCACAGAAAACAGAACTACTGATTATTTAACATGCATAAAGCCCTATTACAAATATGTGACCCTGGACCACAAAAGCCAGTCATAAGGGTCAATTTTTTTAAAGCTGAATAAATAAGCTTTACATTGATGTATGGTGTGTTAGGATAGGACAATATTTGGCCGAGATACAACTATTTGAATATCTGGAATCCGAGGGTGCAAAAAAATCTAAATATTGAGAAAATCGCATTTAAAGTTGTCCAAATTAAGTTCTTAGCAATGCATATTACTAATCAACAATTAAGTTTGAATATATTTACAGTAGGAAATTTTAAAAATATCTTCATGGAACATGATCTTTACTTAATATCCTAATGATTTTTGGCATAAAAGAAAAATCTATAATTTTGACCCATACAATGTATTTTTGACTACAGCGACTTAAGACTGGTTTTGTAGTCCAGGGTCACATATTACAATATGTGTGCCCTTGGACTAGTTTACCTACTGTTATGTGCCTCAAAACTTTTTTTTAAAGTGTCTTTAACCTTGGAAACTTTGGCAAATCCAACGATTACTTCTTCCTTAAAACTTTATACTCTATCAACCGGTACCTTGTAAACATGAGGTTGCATAAAGTCAACCAACCACATCAGAAAATGCAGTTACAGCCAGATCTTGTATATTTTGTGTGCAATATGCATCAGGCAGGTGGTTAACAGACTGTGGGAGGTCCAAGGGTGTGCCATCTGAGACTAGAAAAGAGGAAGTGGGGGGGAAAAAAGGAAGAAGTGTGAGAATGGGAGACAGAATGTGTGAGAGGGAGCCAGTCGTGACATGAGTATCTTGGCAAAGAACCCTTTTTTTCCCACAGGTCTCTGAGAGATTAAAGAAGCAGGAGCGGCAGACGTGCACATACGTCAAACAGAACTGTGAGTCAGTAGGTTATGGTCAAATGCATCCAAGGCAATGCAGCCGGAGCTGCAATGATGCTGTATACAAGTGCTGAGAGACATTGGAGCCCCTGCCATATTGCCAGGGCTGTGCCTCTGGGAAAACAAAGGAGATGGAAACTCCGTGCTCATGTTACTGCTTAATTGTTTGTTGGATAAACAGGGCATAGTGCTGTGCAGTATGCTGTGTGTTTACTTTCATAAAGGCACCCCATTTTGAGGCCTCAGAGGTCCCAAGACGAATAGAAGAGATGGCTGTTGACATAATTTAGCCAGACTGAATGCATGACAATAGATGTTGTTGTTTCAATGTACATATGGTACATATCTCTTCAACCTTGAGTATGTCCCAGGGGTTGATTTTTATTCAAAGTTTTTTTTTTTGTTTTTTTTTGTAGGTAACCTATGAAGGTCAGATTAAATTGGTCTTGAATTTATTTATTTGTATTTATAAAAAAAAAAATTGTCTGCTAGTTTTGTAAATTGTGTAGGCTTTCTATCTTAAACTATGAAAAAACATTGTTAAAACAGAAATTGTGTCTAAAACTATTATAATATAAACAGAGTAAATATATAAGTATTTTTTAGTATTCTTTTTTTAAGCTATGATACTTAAACCACTAGCTGTGAAAAAAGCCTTGACAATATAAAAAAATATAAATATAATTATTTTCTACAAGTCCACAAAGCCAATAGTTGAAGAAAGACCGCTATACACAACAAAAACAAGTTCAAAAGAGGCTCTCTGCATGGCACCGCTTATAGGATAATGGCTGTTTCTCAAGGAGAAGTTCCTCAGTCCTAATTTCAGTCACACTGAGCAGAAGGGTGCTGTCCAGAGGAAGAGCATCCGAATAGTTTCAAGTCACTGAGAAAACCAAGCTGTCATTTCTCCGTCTGACATCTACAGTATTCATGAGGCCCCTGTGGTGACACACAGAGTGGCTGAGAGATTATGGCAGTCTTCAATGTCTTTTCCACTTTATATTCAAATACATCCCAGCATTTTTCGTGCTCAACCCTAGAAGACACCAAGACGTCTACAGACAGCAAAGCAAAGAGACAAAGGCGGCACACAAATTGGGGGGGGGGGGGGGTGGAGTGCAAAAAGGGACTAAGAGAGTCAGAGCAATGACTCTTTATTTAGTACAAAAGACAGATAGAAAAATATCTCTCAGAATGCACTATATGCAATTCTAATTTTACTCTCATTAATAACAAAAAAAATAGAAAAAAATTTATTCTAATTGTGCCACAACCCTGATAATATGGTAACACTTTATTTTAAGGACCAATTCTCGCTATTAACTAGTTGCTTATTAGCATGCACATAACTAGCATATTGGCTGTTTATTAGTACTTATAAAGCATGAGAAGAGTGAAAATACCAATGTATTATGTACTTATTGAGGGAAAAGACGTAGTTAATATATATATATATATATATTTTTTTTTTCATATAAAATAATATTTATACTTTTATTTATATATTTATAAAATACAATTATAAAATTAATAATTATAAAATAATTATTTATATAATACGTAAATTCATATTTTTTATTCAGCACAATTGACAGCAAAGACATTTCAAATGTTACAAATATTTCTATAAAAAAAAAAAAAAGCTCTATTCATCAAAAAATCCTGAGGGGAAAAAAGTCATGGTTTCCACAAAAATATTAAGTAGCACAATTGTTTAACATTGAAAATAACAAGAAATATTTTTTGAGCAGCAAATTATTAGAATATTAGAATGATTTCTGAAGGATCATGTGACTGGAGTAATGGCTGTTAAAAATTAATCATTGCATCACAGAAATAAATAATATTTAAAAATGTATTAAAACATAAAACATTTATTTTAAATTGCAAAAATATTCCACAATATTACTGTTTTTTTCTGTATTTTTGATCAAATAAAGCCTTGATGAGCATAAAATACTTCTTTCAAAAACATTAAAAAAACTTCTTGCTAACTCTCCAACCTATGCGATTGTTAGGATTTTCCGGTTGTTGGTTACTTGCTTACTGGCCTCCATGAAGTCACTATAGTTGTTTGTTAGGAAAAATAATTAGTGCAATCACTTTGAAAAGTAACAGAATACATTTCCTCACAATAAGGTATCTTTCATGTCTGTAGTATATACGGAGTGTGAAGAGCTGCATGCCTTATTAAGCCCCATTAATAAATAAATGCATCCTAGGTGAGCAGTGCAGTTCTTTAACTGAGCTCATGAGATGTTAGAGCTGGGACACAGAAGTGAGGAAATGTACAGCACATGACTGCTGTGCTGTAATCTGTGCTTCAGTGCCTGCGTACCATCACAAACCCAAGCGCCGGGCACAGAGGGTGTGCGCTTTCACACAGGCGGATGTACTTAACCCTCCCTGAAAATGTTGGTAATTGGAGCCGCTGTCAGAACGCAAATCAGAAACGTAAATGGTGAGAGTTTCATCTGGGCCCGAGGCTTCAGATGTGCAAATCTGGCACTCCGCCTGGGGTCCAGACGCAAACCCAACTGCATTTTAATGAACAGCTGCTATGCATTTACCCCTCCCTCTTTCTCCTTCTGTCTGGTTCTCTTCTTCTCAATGATCTATGATAGAGTTTGTGATACATGCACATGGACAGGCTTTGCTATCTCGTCAGATCATTAAACTCAGTCACCTCAGAGAAGACTGACTGAATGCCCACTTAATCAATTTCCTCAAGTTTATTTTCAGCTTCTGTCCCTTTCACACATACGCACACAAACGTGTCACAGAAAGCAGCAAGGACACTCATTACTCATGGGAAAAGTTTTGAAAGAGCAGAGGAGCCCCACATGCATGAAAGAGGTTGGGAGAGGTTGACTGGACATAACTGAAGAAGCACTTGATGAGATGGAGAAGGGAGAGTGTGAAAGAAAGGAGACGAGGATCATTAAAGGGAGACAGAGAGGTTGATGGAGTGTTTAATGATGGGATGGATTGTAACCGCAGATTCATGTGCCGATATGGATTGCTGAGTTAAAGCGTTCAGTACTTAATATTCATTAAATGTGCGATACAGCAGACAAGTCTCCATGATGAGGAGGTGGTGGAGAATAGGGGTGAAGATTAGGGCTGCTAACTTTAGGGTCGTATCCTGTATCCTTGAGCTACTGTATCACTACTGTACTTATGCGCTAGTCTTACAGAAAGAAACTTTGCAGAAGCAAACCACTTTTCAACATGGCAATGGTCAGGTCTCACGATTATGAAATGAAAAGTATGGCATCACTCAATGTCAAAAGTTCATGAAAAATTAAAGGGGTCATACCAACTTGTAAAAGTGCATGTAGCATTATATGACCCCTTTAAGAAAATTGTTTATCACTACATTAATTGCTTCCATTACATTTTGCAAAGATGAAGAACTAGAAATGTGTATGTAGGTAATATTTTTTAAATGTTTTGGAAAGAAGCCTTGTATGCTCAACAAGGCTGTGTTTATTTGGTCACAAATATAGTAAAAGTACTGCATAGTAATATTGTGAAATAGTATTGCAATTTAAAAAAAAAAAAAGAGTCATGAGTACTGATTATTTCAAGGTCGTTGATTATACAGATGAGCTTGAGGATATTGCTACTACGTACCTCAAACAAAAGACCCTTGAGGTGATTATTGCAGCAGCCTCATACCCTGTAAGCAAGACTTGTCAAAGTCAAACTGATAAAACAAACCTGTGCACCCTTGACTCATGAATTAATTATGCAGCAGTCAGCCAATTACAATGAAGTTTTTAATTCTGGACACCATTTGACACTTTTCTGTGTGCACTGCATTTCAACGGGTCCATGACGTCCTGCAGGCACGGCGCCCTGAGGCTGAGACTACCCTTGAGCAGAATGCCTGAACCCAGGCCGCTCCAGGGGAACTGTCTGTGGGCCCGGTGGGTAATGAATGTGCTCTGTCATGTTGTGTGGCAGTGCTTGTGTGCAGGTGACTAGATATCGAATCTCTCTTCATCTCTGATCAATCTACCTGGTGTTTCCTGTCTCTCACAATATATTCCTGTTCTAATACAGTAGATAATGAGTTGGCTATATACACGACTTTTACATTGTTACATGAATGAATGAATGAATGAATATATATATATATATATATATATATATACACATACAGTATGTATATATATATGTGTATATATAATATATATATTTTCTTGAGCATAAAATCATCATGGTAATGATTTCCGAAAGATCATGTGACACTGAAGACTCGAGTAATATGAATGTTATTTTAAATTGCAATAAAGTGATTGCAGCTGTGATGTTGCTGTTTTCTCTCTCTCTCTCTGCAGTTTCTATCAAATATGCAGACTTGGTGAGAATAAGACACTTTTTTCAAAAACATTTAAAAAAAAATCTTACCAAATTATCAAATAAATAAATAAATAAATGTAATTTATTTACTTTTGAATGGTAGTGCATATGTAATAAATGGCGTTTCAAAAGGAAAAACAAATAAATCCAACAATTAAAACATTACAACAATGGGGGGATGGGGAGGCATTTCTGTGCATGGTGCATATTTCTGCTTATTGGAGAATTCCACTGTTATCTAACATCAAAACCAAAATAACACCAATTATATTGAAATCAACCGAGTTGATTCTCCAGAGCTGAGCACTATTTGTGTGGCGTGTAGAGCTCACTTCTTAGGGCTTCATAAAAGTTAGGATGTTGCCTTAGAAAACAGCTTCATACAGTACAATACAGACAGCTCACTAGGTTTTGGAACACAGCTAACCTGTCAATAAAAAGGCCAACAACATGGCATGAAGATTTTATGTCATGTCATGATTCTCTTCTATCCTATAGTCCTTCTCTATCCCTCTCCTTCATGTCCTTGTATTTGCACATGAGCAGTCTGATTTCTCCTCCATCAAATAATCTGCCAGAAGCACTTTTGCTATTTTCATTTACACAAAACCTTGTCCGTCTTTCACATTGTCTTATTGATTGATTGTGCACATAACACTGATGTGTACAAGGGAATAAAGCCCTTAAAGCTATTGTGTTGGAGAGGGGGAAAACATCACGTGCATATTGTGTATTGAGCAGTGTGTCTATGCATTAATATGCAGTACTCAAGTTCATCGACCACACCGCCTCACTTTTCTCTGGGGTGGTCATCAGGCCTATATTTATAGTTATGTCTAAATCCACAGAAGCAAAACTGTGCGCCAAGTTGCAAACAAGCCTCAAGGTTACAGGAGGTAGCGGCGCTCTAATGCAGACATGTTCTCTCACTCCGGTTTCACTGCATTGGCCCCGAGGGTGAGGATTGTAAAGTCAGTTGCATCTTCAGCCACCATTAGTATTCCAATCGTAACTAGCGAGTATCTGAAGTCTTCCCCAATACACTCCACAGATTTCCTTTACAACTTAACATGACTAGCAGATCAGATGCAACACGGGTTCAATCTCACGAAAACGTTTCTCCCTACTATTTAAAGGGGGGGAAAAAAGAAAAATTTATTTTTCATAGAGAAAACAAAGCATGTTTTTTAAAACCAATAAAGATGTATTGCACTTGTGTTGTAATAGCTAAATAAAACTAAAACCACAAAACAATTTTTGAAATAACTTTTAACTGAAATAAAAACTTTTTGAAATTTTATTTCAACAGTAAGCCAAGGCAACATTTCGCATTTTCATTTTTTTTTATCATGATGCTCTAAAATAACTAAAACTGAAATAAAAATTTATGAAAACAATATATTAAAAAACAAAAACTACTTAAGAACAAATTACTAAAACTTTCAAATTAAAACAATTTTAAACAGAAGATATAAAAAAACAAACTAATTAAAAATATTAATAAGAACTATAATAGTATCTCAGTGATACTAGAATAGCCCTGTATTGTACTGACAAAGTTTTACCCCCTTTTAAACACTCATTATTTTCAGTTGTGACTGTCATTAGATTATCATTGCTGTAAATGTTTATATGTGTTTACATTTACATTTACATTTAGTCATTTTGCTGACACTTTCATCCAAAGCGACTTAAAATTGGGGAATACATAAAGCGATTCTTCTTAAAGAGGCAAACAGACACAGGAAGTGCTTGAAATACCAAGTGTTAGGCATTGTTCAAATAAGTACAAGCTAGAAAAGGGAAGGAATAAATAAAGAGAAAGGAAAAAAGTTTTTTTTTTTTTTTTTTTAAGATGAAGTCAAGTAGCGTTTAAAGAGATGAGTTTTCAGCTGTCGCAAATAAATTGTCAGGGATTCAGCATTCCGGATAGGGGTGGGAAGATCATTCCACCAGCCAGGAACGGTGAATGAGAATGTTCTGGAAAGTGATTTTGAGCCTCTCTGTGATGGTACCATGAGGCGTTTAAATGTATGTATATATATATATATATAATGTTTATTTGAGGTAAATTATTACTGGGCTAAGGAAAGGCACAAAAGAACTAATAAATCCAAGAAGTAAAGGTATAAATTGAGAAGGGGAAAAAAAAAGTAAAAACATGCAAGAGTTAAAGGTATAAATGATCACTGAACTGCTAAAAATCATCTATGCTGAACAAAAACACCTGTCCCTCAGATAGTGAACAGATGGTGGGCATATGACTAAATCTCTCCTTGATGACAATGATTGCGTAGGCACTCATTCATGCCTCGAAAAGGAGCTCAACACTGAATTTAATTTGCATTTTAATCTGTGCTACAATGAAAAAAAAATGTTCTGGAAAGTTAATGACAACATGTTAAAGACTGATCCCCATGTTCACCACACCACTATGAGAAACATGCTACAAGATAAGAAGAATCTGGGATTTATGGCTACATTCACCCCATTACCAATGCAGAGACAATTTGCTATGCAATATCACAGGTATGATGGTGAGGTGGGGGGCGAGCGTGGAAGTCATCAATCACTCACTCTATATGTTCTCACCACTGCTTGAAATGCTACATGGATTTCAGATTTGCCGTCTGCTCTGAATGACAATAACGCACACAAAAATTGAACATTAGGAATGTCTCTGGCGACATGAGCATGAAATGCAAAATCTAAAATCTGTTGATAATTTATAATTATATGGTTTGTATAAGCAATGGATGAGCATTTTGGTAATTTGACTACTCGAGTACTAGATGGATAAATCAACTCAAGTGTGCGGCAAGTTCGGTCTTCACTGTTTGCCATACGGCCTATTTACACATCGGGCTGATTTTTTTATTTTTTGTTAAATTAACTAAAAATTGTTAAAAAAAATAAAAATAAAACATTTTAATAAGGGAAAAACAAAATCTAAAACCAATATTATGTTCAGGTGGTCCATGTAGTGTTGAGTGCTGATCCTGCTCTGGTCAGAAAGTCACCATTAATAGTGCATATACAGTACAAGTTTCATTTTTTTCAATCCAATAAATCTAATATTTATTATTTCTATTTATACTACTGGGCTGTTGAATGCTTGAATCTGATTGGCTGATGAATGTTCTAAGGTGTGTAATTATTTTCAAGGAAACGCACGGCTAAAGTAGTTCCAGGCAGGTTTTGACCGCATTACAAGTCCATATCACTTCGCCAAGAGATTTCAGTTATTTCAAATGTCCTTACAGCCTACGAGAGCAAAAGAACCAATTTCCACAAATACACTGAACAAGCAAATAAATACAGTAAACAACAAGATAAAACAAATTATTTCTATGTTTTTGCCACAGATTACATTTTATTATGTACAGAAAGCACACACTCTCTTTCTCCTGGTCTCTCTCCTTTACAAAAGCACAAACAGTACAGACACACACTCACACACACAGAAAGATGTTGTCAGCGCTGCTCTGAAAATTTTCATCAGTAAAATAGATTAGCAAATTAAAAACGACATGCCATTTCTTACAAGCGAGGTAATAACAGTGCTGTTCTTGAAGAAGATGAACTTACATTTTTTTTCTCTCTCTCTCTCTCTCTCTCTCATAATTGCATTAATAACTGAATAAGTCTGCTATCAACGGCTCAAACCTCTGTTACTAGGTCTAAAATGACATTTTGGAATTAGCAACTGAGGAGTGGGATGAAATGCATAAGAAATCCTACACACAAGAGTGTTTTAAAGGAGACATATTATGCCCCTTTTTACAATATGTAATATAAGTATCTGGTGTCCCCAGAATGTGTCTGTGAAGTTTCAGCTCAAAATACTCCACAGATCATTTATTATATCATTTTAAAAATGCCTATTTTGAGTGGAAGCAGAAACACGCTGTTTTTCGGGCCTGTCTCTTTAAATGCAAATGAGCTGCTGCTCCCAGCCCCCTTTTCCAGAATAGAGCTGCGCCATTACAGCTCGGACCTGCTAAAAACATCTGTTTTTGGTTCTGATTATCATGTTAATCGCGCTGAAATCATGCGTTTT
>NW_015628726.1:1879244-1881760 GCF_001515625.1 Sinocyclocheilus rhinocerous | reverse complement strand
GCTTGTTTATTTTAGATCTGTGTGGCAGCAGCAATATACAGTAAATAAATCAATAAATCCACTGCTCTCTTGTCTCCTCTGAGGCTGGGACTCTAAACAGTGTTCTGTGCTCATCTGTACAGCCAAAGACAGAACAGTTAGCATTTTTTTCCTCAAACTTTCACCATGGCATTAGAACTGGTATACCGTTGTCACTTGTGAAATCAAAATGACGGTGCCATGGGTGAAAACGTGCAGATTAAGGGGAGGTAATATAATAATGAGATCCATTTGCAACGTCACCAAGGGAGCGAAATCAGACGTGCTCGGTTTTTCAGACGCTACCAAAACAAAGTTACTGGGTTAATCTTTTTCACGTTTCCTTGGTTGGTAGATGCACCGGGGACCTGATTATAGTACTTAAAACCTGGAAAAGTCAGATTTTCATGATATGTCACCTTTAAGAACAAAAACCTGACGAATGTCTTGAAATACAACATCTAAATGATGTCTTGAGGTGTGGTAACCGTAGTATAAGTGTAAAAATTGACTCCGGTCCACTGAATTATTAGAAAATAATGCACAACCTCCACCGCAGTTGTGCATTATTTTCTAATAATTCAATGGCCCATCGTCAATTATTCCTTACTTATTTACTTTTTTTCACTGAAAAAAATAACTGAACAAATGTTGTATTGTGCAAGTGCATATTCATATACATGTAAATTTTTTTTGGCTTGGCTCAAAATGTTTGTAGGGGCATGCATGGCCTCATCCCTTGTATAGGCAGGTAGTCTATGGACAGAAAATGTCCTCAGAGAAACCACTAAATTTAGAGTGTCTACCTCCTTAGTCAAGTCCGTCTTGGCAGGAGCAATTTAATACATTTTCTGATGAATGCTGCATCACTTTGAATCTATCAGGACATTTAGACGGTGATGACTCTGGACATGACCAATGGCTCTCTAAGCCAACAAGATGGAATCAAGGAGAACACTAAGAGAGGGGAGAATATAGAGAGAAATAACATCAGTACAGCAGTAAGTCAATTCTGACTATATAGTGCTTTCATTCTTCCATCTCCTCCATCATTGGGCCAGCGGGGCTCAATCCTGCACATCCGCTCCGTTGTACCACCAACCATCCACGTCATAATTATCCTGCTGGGTCTGGCCCGGCCATGTTCCAAAACTAATTAAATCTATTAAGAGCAAATTAAGCTCAGTAAGGAGGTGGTGGCAGGGAATTGAAAACCTATAATGGGAGGAATAAAAGAGTTATAGCTGACCACTCAGAACATAGTTGATATACTGCTTTTCATAAGTGCACTAGGGGGTTTTATCACTTGACATTACTGACGTCATTTCTGAGCAGGTCTGAACTGAGCTTTTCCATCTCACGCACTTTAATGAAAGGTTTAATTACCAGGCCTTATAATCAATTTATTTGAAAGATTAAAGAAAAACAATGTCACATTCAATAACAGGAGAATGAATCAAGTTCAAACAAATAAACTATTAACCTGGAGATCTTATATGAAAATAAGTATGCGTAAAAGCAAACGGAGGCTGATTTCAATTTATTTCTCTTTGTGGGTGAGATACAGTAGTCAGAGTCCTAAGTCTGAGACTAGGGCTGGGCGATATAGATAAAAAATATATCAACGATATATGTTTCATATCGTTCGGTATCGATAATTATTGACATAAAACGTGCATAACGTCTAAATTAACATATATAAATCAAATATAACTTTGTAAACTGCATAAACAATTATGAACAAAACAGTTCTGTGTGAATGGCTCTTTAAATTCGACTAATATTAATTTTTTTTATTCACAATCTCCTCATCACAGGCAGGCACAGCACTCAATTCAGCATGTGTTCGTGTTTGTGTGAGCTGTCTGCGTCAGTCATAGCACGTGCCTATATCGTGTACTATATCGAACATTTTTAACATCGTTATCGATGAAGGTGTACCGTCGATAAATATCGATACCGTTTTATCGCCCAGGCCTATCTGAGACCACACTGAAATTCTGAAGATTTTTTTAAAACCCCATTTGATCCTAAACATAATCCTGGAGGATTATTTTAGGATTTTCAAACAGAATTATGATGTAAATTTATGACACTTACCATGTGAACTTTGTACAAAAGGTCAGATGTTCTTTTAAATCAAAATACTGATCAAAGAAAGACTTTTATTCCATAAAGAAGAATTAAATTGATCAAAAGTGACAGTAAAAACTATTACAAAATATTTCAATTTCAAATAAATTCTGCTACCTTATATTAATTAAAGAATCCTGAAAATAAATAAATAAATAAATAAATGTCCTCAAAAATTTCAGAATATCTTTGAACGGTAGTATACATACACACATACATATACATATATATATATATACATATATATATATATATATACACACAAATATATCCAATTAAACTGAAAAATGTAATTGGACATATTTGTGTGTGTGTGTGTGTGTGTGTGTACTGGTTTATATATCCTGGTGGGGACTTAAACCTGA
>NW_015628726.1:1878956-1879159 GCF_001515625.1 Sinocyclocheilus rhinocerous | reverse complement strand
TATATATATATATATATGAAGAGTTTGGTTCCAAAACGCGATAAACGCCATTTTTAAAAAAAAATTTGTTTCCGCCAAAATCAGTATTGTATCTGGTCGGTATTAAAAAGTCAATTTTTAATTTTACACAAAATGCGATATCGAGTTATTCATTCTGTCATGTTTTCTCCCAATCTTTCCAAACCGCGACAAACGCCAGTCTC
>NW_015628726.1:1859184-1878813 GCF_001515625.1 Sinocyclocheilus rhinocerous | reverse complement strand
TAAATCGCATGTGATTGTCATGCGCATCTCGTCAGTAAAGCCGGTTCTGTGAACAGTAAATCTCCATCACGTGCTTTCAGATGGAGCGGCATTTAATACACAGAGCCATAGATCACTGCTATATCGTGTTCATAATCACAGATGAGTCGCATTCGATTATGAACGCGATATTATTCGATTAACAAATATGTCAAATTAAATTTAAAAATTTACATTTTGAAAAAAAAAAACATTTCAATGAAAAAAAGTAATCAATTTATTAAGATTTCAAATATTTTGCCTAGGTCTCAGACATTTCTACCCCAAACACACATGTATTTACACAATATAATTAAAATTGTACCTCAATATCAAACCTTATTTGACTGTCTCTCATCCAATCAGATATTTTTATGCAAATTATGTAGATGCAGACTGCAATCTGATGCACAGCTAAATCACCTGCAACATTCATCCTAACTGAAAATACTCCGATAGTACTGAATCCTTTTCACATTCCTGGGTTTTCCAGAATTCATCATAGTTGGGTAAGCGTCTATAGTGGTGAACAGAGACAACATGAAATATATATTTTTGTGTTCCCATTTGCTCAAATAGCAGTATAGTATATATATATGTAATGCCATGTCAGCATCAAAGGCTATTTTAGCTCAAATAGCAAAAGAAAAACTAGTATTTTCACAACTTTCAAAAAGAGTAAAAAATAGAGAGAGATTGATAATGGCAATCAGAAGACAGAATTATGTCAAATTTACTGTCACTACCACAGCCGCTCTATTAGGGACACCCTCCCAGCAGTTAACTTTTTTTTGTGTAATTTAATGCAAAGATTATATAATACAAAGTATAGCGTTACAAATTCACATATAAAAAAAAAACAAAAAAAACAGATTTTACAATGCTGATTACCGTCATCTCAGCCAGTGAAAAGAGTCCAATGACATTTAGCTTCACTCATAAATAACGCTGGTTTGTTTATTGACAGGTGCCACAGAAGAGCTCTTTCTCAACAATAGTCTACAACAGTGTTTCCCAACCGGGGTGCCGCGGCATTTCTGATGTCGCCAATAATTAGAGATGCACCGAAATTTCGACTGCCGAAAATTAGTTCACCGCTCAGGATTCACTTTCACGTGGTGTGACGCTCTGCGTATTATCCCGCTCTATGCGTGTGCGCTCCGCTCAGTCGCTCCACTCGTATACCGTTCATACGAATCGGAACAGCAAAGTCCACTCAAAAATTGAGCCGACAGGAAACATCGATGCAGTACAGTATTGTTTCTGTCTGCAATAACCCTACTGTGTTGTAACATGGTGTGGTATATGGGCAACTCTGGTAACGCTGCCCTCTCATTCATTGATCTGCTACCGCTTTGTTATGCTCACGTGTTCTGATAATAATAGCTTTCTAGGACTAAACATTATTTGGATAATTGGTAAAAAAAAAAATTTTTTTTAAAAAAGTTAAATATCTTAACCCTACTGTTAGACCTACCTGAAAAACTAAAAAGCAATTTATTGGCCTGTCGTTATTTTTTTATTTGTGCTATCATTATACATTTTTGTATTTGTTCTTATTTTATCACTGACTGCTTACTTGTCATTTTTTATTCAATTCAAAGTTTGAAATCAAGCTATCTCGTGCTACTGCACCAAAATTACCCCACTGTAAAATAAAAAAAACACTGAGTGAGCAAAAATTTGTGAGATAGCTAGTTATAATGGTAATTAAATAATGTTTACACATGTATAAAAGCCTACATTAAAATCTGTCATATAAATTGGTCTCTTCATTAGAAATTAGCCTACTGATTGCCACCATTGATGGACAAATTCTTTTAATAATATTAAAAATATCTGTATGACATTATATTCTGCAGTTCTTCCCTGTTGTACCGAATATCTATACTTTTCAAATTATCATATCGAAGTTAGAAATTCAAATATTGTGACAAAATTAATTTTGTACACACCAAAATCCCCAAGTTAAATCAACTCTGCTCAGAGTACATATTGTCCCAATCTACAGAGTGTTAAAGTAACACGGAAGCAGAGTTAAAGTTAATGGGACAATTAAGCGATTAATTAAGTAATGATTGAGCATTAGTAAAGAAAACCCACTGTTAACAATGTTGAAGATGAACAACTACTGCTCAGGCCTATCTCACAATGTTTACATATGAATAAAAGCCTACATTAAAATCTGTCATATAAATTGGTCTCTTCACTAGAAATTAGCCATTGATGGACAAAATGTTTTAATAATATTAAAAATATCTGTATGACATTATATTCTGCAGTTCTTCCCTGTTGTACCGAATATCTATACTTTTCAAATTATCATATTGAACTTAGAAATTCAAATATTGTGACAAAATTTATTTTGTAGGGTGCCACAAGTTTGTTAAATTTCCAAAGGGTGCCGCGACTAAAAAAAGGTTGGGAAACACTGGTCTACAACATGATGTGAAAGCAAGCAGTGTGGTCTCAGATGACCCCACAGACCTGTCGTCTAACTGGAGAACAAAAACAGGTAGGTGGGCATAATGCTTTGTGAACCGCTCATTTACCAATGTCTCTACATCTTACACATGGTGGAAAAATGATGCTAACCTTTTCTAGACAGACAAAAATGACTAACCGAAAGAATGCATGCTTGCAACCTCAAAGCAGAAGACTGAGGCACGAAGATCTCAAATATGTGGGCATCCTTTTCAAGTGGCAGTACAAAGGGGCATAAATCATTTCCACAAGCATTCAGCCTCTTGAAACACCATTCAATTTTTATTTAATTCCTCATAGCTTTATCCATACAAAATACCGAGGGAAGGAGCGAGCGTCTCCCACCAGTTCACTTGAGGTAAAACAGTAATGACTTATGATTTAAAACTGATTCTCAAGGTAAAAGGGCTCTGACTCGTCTGTGGAAATATGAAATGACAGATTGCCATGATTGGACATCCGGTGCACTCAATCAGGTTTTTTGCCCCACATCAAGCCTTTACACGCATCACTTAATGTTCACTACTTCAACACCAAAACCCTTTTACAGTGAGGTGAACATCTTTTGGTTTCATTCCATACCTGTTTCTCCATCTCCTCCTGTATTTTCGATTTCCTCGAACAAACCAAACTGTAATGCATTCTTCAACACCAAAACCCTTTTACAGTGAGGTGAACATCTTTTGGTTTCATTCCATACCTGTTTTCCATCTCCTCCTGTATTTTCGATTTCCTCGAACAAACCAAACTGTAATGCATCCTATTTATACATTAAGAGAGGTGAATACTTGACAGTTATCGTCTGATATGCTATTATAGCAAAATATAACCATAATATTATTGAATCAAAATGAACCTTTACATATCAGTCATGCAATTCCATAATTTTATGAGGTTATATCTGCCGCTCTAAGACATTCACACATCATTCTACAACTGAAGTAACTTACAGCTTTAAGTATGTAATTTCTTTGATTATAAAATATTTAACAAATGGCAGACAGAGTTGCCACAAATGGTATGATGAATGTACAGCACAAATTATTTGTTATAGCTTTAAATAAAACTGTAAATAAATAAGCCAAAGAAGTGGAAAAATACACAGTGAGTTTGTGTTTTGTACTCTACAAACCCTCCATACGTAACAGTACTGAAGTTTTGAGTTATTAATCATCTCTGTTTTTCTCTGAAGAACCACCGTCCAGTGTACAAACACATCATTAATATGCAAATCATATGCAATGTTTTCCTGCACTGAGGACTGATGCAACAGAAATAATGCCTCTTTAAAGGTGACATTTGTAATCTGTGCCACTTGCAAATATAACAACTGTTTTCAAGTAGGTTGGTCTGCCCTGGATGACGGTCATTATTTTAGAATAATTTGATCACTGAATGCCACAAATGCCCAATCAGAATCAAGCCTTACAGAGATTTGTGCAATATTTTTAAATGATTAATTTTTAATATTAATTTACATTGTATGTATTTATATTTACATGATGCTCTGTTGAAAATAACTATGTTTTGGGTCCCAAAGATTCAATAATATAGATGTAAAAATAAGCATTATATATAAATTATATAATTATTACAAATATAATTTATTGATACAGTATAATTTATTAAAAAACAATTATAAATGCATCAATGCAATACACTTTATATCTAAAAAAATATATAATTTCTCTTTTTTTCTTACACAATTTATCAAAAAATATATAATTTCATCTGACCTACCCAAAGCTAATTTCATTTGGTTATTGAATTTTGTTTATAAATCACATCAAATTATTAAGTCAAGTAATGTTTTTACCTATATTTTTTGTTTCTCAGTCCACAAACAGGAAATGTGTTCATTGCATGTGTTTGTGGTTTTATAAAAAGCACATCACCTTTTAAACTGAGGGCATGGCACCTCCCAGGTACGAATTACCCAAAATAATACTCAGCCTATGATTCATGCACCGAAAGAGAACAGGAACTGCTGCAGAGAATACCTGTGCACGACAAGGGAGTCAATCCTTCTGACAGACGGTTATTCTGTTCTTTTTTTTTTCTTCTTTTCCTGAGGAACAACACGCTTTTAATCTGTTCTGTCAGTGACCTTGCAAGACAAACACAAAAAGCACACCAACAATCCAACAAGCATGCTCCTTGGTAAAAACAAACACACATATACACACACACACAGATATAGAGATGGGGCTGACGCACTGCCGAGCGCGAGCATCTGTGTTCTGTTGACGGAGAGCTGGAAATAGTGGTGGAGCAGAGAGGGACATGGAAAGAAAGGGTGATGAAAGATCAGACCGTTCCTCCGCAGTGGCAAAAATGAAAGCCAACAAACGGCGGCAGATTTATCCATCTCCAGATCACCTCATGTGTTAACCTGACTTCACCCCACATGCACAGGGAGGGGAAGTTAAGACTCCAGAGAGGACGTGGGATGAGAGCCAAGGAAACTGCAATGTCAGGTCTGCAGAGATTCCAGGAAGGGCTAAAACTTGAATTAAATAGCTTATTACGGAAGAAAATATAAGCACCAGAGTCTTTAATTTACCTGTCAAAGGGGTCTTCAGTAAACGAGTTCTTCACCCTCTTATTCACACGTCTCAATTCAATCAGCTGCTCCTAAAAAAAAGCAATGAAGGGAACATCAGCTGGAGCACTGACTAAAATGACTCAAAATTTAATGATTTTGAAATGATTTCTCATAGATTGATTATAGTGTGCAGAGGTCCAAGTGTGATGAGATACAAATGATAACCAAAGCTAAGCTCATTATTGTCACATTACAATGTAAATTGAAATTGAACCAAGTTCAATTTACAGCTAAAATGTATTTATTTATTAACAGCTAATTAATTAACTGGATTTTTGCAAATGTAAAAGTAATTAAACTTAATCATAATTCAAACCAAATGTATTTATTAATAGCTAAAATTAACTGACAGGATTTTTATTTTTGCTGTTAATTCACCACGCTTTTAGAACAGACAATGAAATAGAGTAAAGATACAATTAATTTTTTTTTTATAGATCAAGTAACATTGTAACTGTATACCAGGATATCAATTTTTATCTATTTTTATATAGTTTGATCAGGGTAATTCTGTGATTTGCTTTACTTTTGAACCATATGGTGCAGATAGTCAGTAAGACAGAGCATATTCAAATAAGCACTAAAATAAAATAAAATAAAATAAAATAAAATAAAATTTCTAATCATCATGGATGAATTTTCCAAACAGCTTGTCGCAATACATAGGCTACATGTGACACTGCCTTTTAATTTGGTCAAAACAAGGCATCTTATAAGACAGCATAATTTTGCTTCCTAGCTTCTGGAACAGCATTTCTTGTCAGAACATGAACATGTGTATGATGCCTTTCAAAACAGACAGCTCACTAGAATTTTAATCAGAAACTGTGCCATTTTGCTGCAACTTTCTCTCTTTGTATTTACATGCATGTTTGCTTTTGAGTACCTGTTGCAGTTGCTGTGGTCTTGTGTGAACTAAAAAAAAAACCTAACAATTATCAGTCCAGCCACCATTCAAGGGGAACATTGCTGGAAAGCCACACCTGATAAACAGTCACCACACAGCAGACACATGCACACCTATATATCCCATTATTAAGACTTCAGTATTATTACATCAGAATCACATAATCTCCCACTCGCAGACGCACCACCTGGGTCTTCAGAAAAACGGATTCAAGGAAAAAGATCACATTTTACATAATGCTATTTGCGAGATTGCCGTGTAATGAAACAATGTCCTCGCTCCAGTTTCATGTGGATTAATCATCCTAGATCAACCAAAGAGCGATTATGGCTACAGGTGAGTGAAGCAACCATTTAAAACTCGCTTATTAAAACCAAAAAAGGAGCGTTTAATGAGTGAGGCCTTTAACTAATGGACACTCTGAAATAATGAAATGTGTAAGTAATGATAACTCCGGTGCAGGTTAAAAGCTAGTGTTGTAAATCGAGTGGGAGCACGGGGTCTTTCCAGGATCAGTGATGGGTTAATAGGTCCACGAGCGGGTGGATGAGTGTGTGAGTGAACTGTGATGGCCTTGACAAAGCCCTGTGGACACAATCCTCACTCTCTAAAAAGAAAAACAAGGACCTCTGGAGGATATTCCGAAAGAGCAAACCAAAAGTTTAGGTGTGAAACCACTGATCCAGAAACACACATACATGTGTGCAAAAATAAATAAATAAATAAAAATCATATTTATATACATTTTTTTTAATGTAGACCTGGAGATACATCACTCTGACATGTAAAAACAAACTGTGGCCTTGACAAAGCCCTGTGGACACAATCCTCACTCTCTAAAAAGAAAAACAAGGACCTCTGGAGGATATTCCGAAAGAGCAAACCAAAAGTTTAGGTGTGAAACCACTGATCCAGAAACACACATACATGTGTGCAAAAATAAATAAATAAATAAAAATCATATTTATATATATTTTTTTTAATGTAGACCTGGAGATACATCATTTACTCTGACATGTAAAAACAAACTGCACAAAAATGGTTTATCTATCAGTCACAGACAATCGTAAATTATTAATCTTTTCTACATTTATGGTCATGTGACAAAAATTCTGCATGTTTGCTAGATTAATGAACTGACACAGATCACATACGGACACGTCTTACCCTACACATAAAAGCCACACCGCTTATTTGCTCAGTAATAGCACCCTGAGCACTCAAATTAATCAAAGCCCAAATGATCTCACGATCAGAATAAATGATGCTTGTTTATAAATCAGATGTTGTGTTGACACAAACTTTCATTTATTTAATTGTGTGCCAAATTACACTTCAATGCCTGCAGTCAGAGGGCATAGTCACTTAATGGAAAGCTATTAGTGTTGCAGCCTGGCTAAATGACTCAAGAAAAATCAATTTTGTTATTTTCTTTAAAAGCTTTAAGCATATCTTTTTAAGCTCGCATCACAGTCTTTAGTCCCGTCAAAAGTTAGCCAGACGCTAACAGCATCCAAAAGTTTAGGTGTGAAACCACTGATCCAGAAACACACATACATGTGTGCAAAAATAAATAAATAAATAAAAATCATATTTATATACATTTTTTTTAATGTAGACCTGGAGATACATCACTCTGACATGTAAAAACAAACTGCACAAAAATGGTTTATCTATCAGTCACAGACAATCGTAAATTATTAATCTTTTCTACATTTATGGTCATGTGACAAAAATTCTGCATGTTTGCTAGATTAATGAACTGACACAGATCACATACGGACACGTCTTAACACACACATAAAAGCCACACCGCTTATTTGCTCAGTAATAGCACCCTGAGCACTCAAATTAATCAAAGCCCAAATGATCTCACGATCAGAATAAATGATGCTTGTTTATAAATCAGATGTTGTGTTGACACAAACTTTCATTTATTTAATTGTGTGCCAAATGACACTTCAATGCCTGCAGTCAGAGGGCATAGTCACTTAATGGAAAGCTATTAGTGTTGCAGCCCGGCTAAATGACTCAAGAAAAATCAATTTTGTTATTTTCTTTAAAAGCTTTAAGCATATCTTTTTAAGCTCGCATCACAGTCTTTAGTCCCGTCAAAAGTTAGCCAGACGCTAACAGCATACTAATAGCAGGACTAGGTGTTTAAAAGCAACAAACTTTGTTGCTAAAATGTAGCACAGAGGCCCAAATCTGTGGTAAGTCTAAATCAGAGGAATGTCTTTATAGCCCTGCAGTGCAGCACGGCACTTTGAAATGGTAGTTTTATAACCTCCCCATCCTCCAGATTAAACCATAGAGTTACTAAGCCTGGTGGGTGATATTGTTAACTTCATGTGACAAATAAATACAGTACACTCTCTAAAGCTTAAGGGTCAAATAGAGGGTCTATAAAAAATAAACTGAATTTAGTATGAAGAAACTATTCTGAATATTATTTGGCTCAGAGGTGGTATATATGATTCAACGTGCAGCATGAAAAAGTCACATGTTACCTTTACTACAACCTTTTAAGAGACTCTACATTGGCAGTATTCCCAGCATTTCAATTTGGATAATTTGTACGAATATCATTATCAAAAACTTACCTATACATACATTACACTGCAGATTCCAGGTGAAATGAACACTAGAGGCATTAAAACACCAACAACGTTTTGTTCCTTTTCACACAAATTATGATTACAGGGAAATATTATCGATAAATAAAGGCTTATTTTTTGCATGGTTCTCTGCACAATACTATGTTGTGACCTCAAAATGCGTTTTGTTTAATAAACCTGGAATATGCAATGGAGAAAAATTGTATAGCTTATAGTGCCTCTTGTGGACACGTCATCTGAAAAGTGCAGCAAAATGTACCAACAGAGCAACTTATTTTTAGGTTTTGCAGAAATGTAGGCAGAGTCACATATTTTCAAAGACCCTGGGTTGATTTTTTTCCTGATTCCTGATTTTTTTCCTGAAGGTCAGGTTTAGGAGTAGAACTTAATGGTCTCATTCCTTTACTAGAAATGATATGTTTTTGTATGAGTCAGATCATGCAAAAAGCATAACTCTTCAACAAAGTGCACTGGAGACTCATCTGTTGTAAAAGTAAACGAACCTTAGTGTCACAGTGTAATGTGTTGGATTATTGGCTTGTGAAAATATCAGTAGACAACAATACACTTACACGCTCAGAATTTTTTTTTTACAAAATCTGTTACTGGGGCAGTACTCTTTCAAAAGTTACTAATATTAGTGTACATATTAATATGCTTTTTAAAAATGCCAGGTAGCCGGTGTTTCGTATGCGTTTGAACAATCAACATACACTTCCGTCACTGGTAGTTCCTATAGTGCTGTTTTAGACCCTACTCTGAAGTAGGAGCTACTTTAGTTACCACAAAATAGAGTTCCTAAAACTAAAACCGTTCCTAGTTCCTGCGGTGTGAACGTGCCAAAAAGTGGGTACTTCCGCCAATAGTTACCACCAATAAAACTGAAACCCCCCACCACTAACTTATATACACTTGCAGGGATATGTGAAGCACCAAAATCAACCACCAAATGCCCACCCATCTACAAACAAACAGCCAGAGCTTTATTGCCTTTACAAAGACGTCAAGGTTATGGTGTGTGTGATTTACAGTGGGCCTCCTTGCCTGTATAATGACATATCCGTGAGGTACTGCGCTTTACATTTAGGCCTTCACCATCTGAGACTAGATCAATTTTAAAGGTGCTGCTTTGCCCTCTATGTGGTCTACCACCATAAAAACATTATTTAAAAAAATATAAGACTATTTATCAGCAGCAGGCCTGGCACGGCGGAGAATTCCAAAAGGTGAGAAGAAAGGACATCTGTTTAAATGTCGCAAACCCTGAGGTGAAAGGAACTAGCGAATTTTAGTAAAGAAAATGCTTCAAGTACTTCCTGATGCAAAAATTTGTTTTTCCCCCTAGTACTGAGCATCTATTTAAATTCAGATATTACTGTTGAATAAAAAAGCTGAGGAGGACAATTACCCTTTACAAATCCTGGATGTGCTAATTTTTGTTTCTTCACAATAGGTCAAAGTAAGAATTTCATTGCTCAGGGAAACTTGTTTTCCTCACTGGGCATATGACAATAAATGCTTTGAATTGAATTGAGTGGATTAAGTAAATAAAAAAGGCAGGCCTTCGAATATAAATAGAACACATAAATAAAAAAATCCTCCTCCAATCACAGTGCAATGATGTCTCACCTCCCTGTGCATTAGTAGTCCGATTAGGGAGCAAATCCTGCCTGTCAACTACAGATGATAATGTCGTTTCAACTTTAATGTCATAACACAGCTAATCCTCTTTGACGCAGATCAGCAGCAGACACAAACAGCTCACGGCGGACTGACGAGCCTATCTCCTTTCTGCTCTTTCTCTCCCTTCCTCCAACTGTTCCAAGTGAAGTCTTCACCCACACCCTTACATCTCCACTGCTCAACGCCTCTCGCTGCATCTGTTCATTCTTAGAATTACAGATAGATCGGACGATAGAACGATAGATAGAACAACAGAACGACAGACTGATAGATAAAATGACAACGCAAGACAGAACAATAGATGGCAGGCAGAACGATACAATAACAGAAAGAAAGAACGACAGACAAAACAATAGAATGATGAAAGACGGAACAATCAATAGACAGAACAGAATGATGGCTAAAAAAAAACAGACAGAGCGATAAAATTATCAAATGACAGATAGATAGTTACAAAAAAAATTGATAGAATGACAGAACATTAGAAGAATAGAATGCATAAATTATAAAAAATAGAATGATCATTCTCTATCTATCTATCTATCTATCTATCTATCACAGAGGTCCCCAACCACCGGGTCGCGACCCACTATTGAGCCGTGGAAGAATTGCTGCCGGGTCACAAGAACGTTCTGGGGAAAAATGTGTATAGATATGACACTGTTATTTATTTATGTTAATGATTATTCTAATTATTCTGTATTTTCTTTGTATGCGATTGATATGGAGTAGCAATTTGACAATTTCATGTTAAATAATTAAATGAAAGATTGCTCTGATCTGTCACATATTAGGAGTTAAACGGATCGCAGTTGATCCGTAATACGTACGCATGAGACCCTACCGTTCGGCACGCACGTGATTCGCAGATTAATTTGCCAATTTACACATACAAGCAATTTTAAACCACAAGAAGAAGAAACGAAAGAGAGCTAAATTCGTTAATCAAAGCGCGCACAAGAGATGCGTTTCAGACAGCGCGGAAATACCGAGTTGCGTATACATACACATCAATTTAGCCTGTCAAAAACCCTTCACGGCATTGTCATTCTCTGTGCTTTAAATATTTTTTTTCTTGCTTATCCGAAAAAATAGTCCAATCTGTGACTAAAAAAAAAAATATATATAATGTATTGAACCACTATATAATGCTATTATAATACTATATAATATATCCCCATACCAACCCCCCCTATTTTTGGAATATTTTCCAAACGTAACCGGTCCGTGGTGTAAAAAAGGTTGGAGACACCTGATCTATCATCATTTGGTTGCCCTGTCGTTATGTCATTCTACCTGTCAGTCATTCTGTCTGTCTGTTGTTCAGTCTGTCTGTCATTCTCTTTCTGTCTATAGAACGTTCTATCTTTCTTTTGGTCTTTTCATCATTCAATCATTCTATCTACCATCCTGTCAAACGATTAAACAAATAGAATGACAGAATGACCGATAGAATGATCGATAGATACAATGGCAGAACAACTGACAAACAGATAAACAATGACAGAATGATAGAACATCAGAACGACAAAGACAGAACACTCAAACGATATATATAATGACAGAACAATAGAATATTAGAAAGTTAGAATGATAGAATGACAACGATAGAAAAATAGAACATTAGAAATATAGAAAAAATAGAATGCTCAAACTCAATAGATACAACTACAGAACGATAGAATGGACGACTGACAGAAACAATGATAGAACAATGACAGAACAACAGAAGGAGTTAGACAGAATGACATACCATCAGAAAGACTGATATAATGACAGACAGAACAACAGACAGATATACAAAAGACTCAAACTACGGATAGAATGACAGAACATGTCATCATAAGATACCTAAAGATTCTTCACATTCAGATCACCATTAACAAACAACATCATCTACACTTGTACAGTAATAATGCGAATGGTGTTGTTCAATGATCAGCATGCTGTGAAGGTAACTGCAGAGGCTTCACCTTCCCATGCAGGTACATCTTCCAGTGCTGTGCTCAGAACTCAGTAAACAGGCCACCTCAACTCTGTTCAAGTCTGATACTCTCACAGATGGTACATCAACAAGGAGATACCATTACTGCTCATTTCACCTTAAGCCATTCCCATAAACCTCCACTGATCATGACTCTTAGCTGCACTTAGAGAGGATTTCAGAAATGCCTGCCTAAAACAATACAAATGTCCTCTTTGACTCTTTGGCTTTTCTTGTTTCTCTGTCTCTCCCTCTATTTAGCTCTGTTGGTTTTATTGGAGCTCTCTTTTCATATCTTTTTGCACCATTGCCATTTTCTTTCTTTCACTTTCTCTCTTTTCTTCAAGCCCCACATCAATGGGATAAGCGACTAACTTTCAAAATAGAACCAATTATTGCCTAAAGATCAAGCGTGCAATTTAGAGATTGGATGGAAAACACGAAAAGCTACAAAATAATCACTCCCAAGAGGTGCAAAGACACTGCAGCCCTTAATCATAGAATTTCAAAATACTCCTTTCACCCAGTGAGCCTTATCGTTCACTATGGCATCAAAGTGTTTCTCTCCCTGTAGTTTCTTGCTTTGATTAACCAACCTTGGTAAATAGCAATGCAGCATATATAGGGGCTTTTGCACCAGGTAGTTATAGGAACTACCAAACAGAGGGGTATGCCAAGAACTACATTTTCTCCTAGGGCTATTTTCCTGGTTGCATTCGTACTGCCAGTAGAAACTCTGAAAGTATGTAAATGAACGTCAAAAACTGGAGGATGGTGGACGGAGAAGTGCCTGGACTTCGGCATCAGTCCATCTATCGCTGTTTTCCTTGTTTGTGCAGTTAGTTTTTGGAGTATGTAAACTGTGTGTTTACACGGCTTTTTAAAAATTGTGGGTCCCAGTCTTCCGTATGGCATGTGTTTGGCTAATCAACGTATACGTACGTCACTAGTAGTTCCTAGTGTGCTGGGTTAGACCCTACTCTGAAGTTGGAGTTAATTTAGTCCCCCAAAAGGTGTTCCTATAACTAAAATCATTCCCAGTTCCTGCAGAGCGAACATGCCAAAAAGTGGGTACTTCCGCCAGTGGTTATAGGAAATATAAAACATTCCTCTGGTACAAAAGCTCCTAATGTGTGATGACAAACAGTGTACAAAAGTCATGCTGCACCATATGCATGCAAAAATAATGTGATAATTGATAATTAAACTTAGGATTAAGTCCCATCAATGTGCTGTGAACCGAAGATGTCATGATTTAGAAACACTGATGATATTAATTCATCTCTATAAAATGCAAAGAGTGCTCTAGACTAAATGCTTATAAACTTAATTTCATGAATCATATCAAGGTTAAATGAGAGACTTTGTCAATGTTAGAATAAACTAAAATTGTTCATTAAAAGCTGTTCATTGCTGGTTATGATGGAGAGGCTTTCCTTTATATATTTTTACATAAAAGAGATTTATACATGTGTGAATACAGTTTTAAATCAATGGTTAGGATGCAGTACATGCAGCTTTTACTGTGTTGATAATATAAACACCCATTTTTTATTAATTAATTAATAAATAAATGTATTTTCTTTTTTTATATATATAATGCACAAAAGCATTTGGATTTCTTTTTTCTTTTTTTTCATACAAGAAAAGTCCAAGTGGGGTCCAATGCTCTCTGAACCCTTAAAGTCATTAACATAAGAGATTAACAGCAACATGAGAGTAAATGATGACAATGTTCATTTTTGGGTGAAATGCGTTCATGGACTGTCTAACACTCACTGCACACAAGAATGTCAAGGGCTGGCAAAATTTTTAAATGCAACACAATCTGTAGGTTTGCAAAGGTTTTTATTTGTGCGCTATGGAACCGGGTTTCTACACTGAGTCTTTCCGAGGAAGATCTAGTTGCTACTTTGCCAAAGCTTGTGAGATTTGTCTCAACAAATCTTACAAAGGCATTCAAGAGTTTCGTCTGAGGCCGTTAGTAGAAAAGTAAATAAGATATCCTCAGGCACAATTGTTGTACAGCTATATATAAACGCAGGAATATTGTTTACAGATTTATCCACCTCTAAACATCATGTAAAACCATTAAGCGCTAAATGTTATTGGCTAATAGCCATTTCTTATCGGACACAAACAGGTCTTCATAAAGGATGCCGCTTACCGCCTCAGAAAACCGAATTCTTCATAGGTAATTCCAATCTTAGGACGTTTCTGTAATCTCGATAAAATTATATTTAAAATGATAATCACAAACGAATATGATTAGCCACACCTTCTATGTGCTACATTGTATGGTAATCTAGATAATAATTTTCACTTGAATAATCATAATGAGAAACTTGAACAGCCATTGAATTAAAAATTCATAATGAAAAGGAGAATTAACATTGTACCTGACAACGTTCAAGCCATTAAGCCCTACCATGTCCGGCCTTTTTCAAGCTAATTGGCATTCTTACACTTATTCGCTAATAAAATACTTGCAATTTGTGGTTGATCACTGTACACGTTGTCAAATGGCCCGTTCCTGTCAAAGTGTGCGGTTATTCTCCAAAATGAAACCCTAATCCACACTGTATCTAATTTGCTTAAAGGGAAGAAAGAAAAAGAAATGCCTATGCCATCCATATACTGATCAGCATCTTTTTTAATCACCCATAGTCTAATAAATTAAAAGTTAAATTCAGTAAAATAAAAGTATGTTAAGAAGTTACTCATGTTAGACTTAGATTTGTATTTTTTCCCACCTATACTACTGTTTAAAAGTTTGGGATGGGTAAGTTTTTTTATTATTAATATTAAAGAAATTAATATTTTTCATCATTAAGGGTGCATTAAATTGATCAAAAGTGACACTTTTTTTTTTTTTCAATGTTAAAGTTTTAACTATTTCAAATAGCCATCACAGGAATAAATTATTTTTTAACACATATTAAAATAAATTTAAATAAAACCGTAATAATATTTCAAAATATTATTGATTTAACTGTATTTTTAAAATGTAAATGCAGTCTTGATGAGCATAAGAAACATCATTTCAACATCTGTATAAAAAACATCTATTCAAACGTGGCGGGTCACATCATGTTTGACATCAATAATACAATTGCTCCTTCTTTAGAAAAAAAAATAAAACTTACAATTTGAAATAACATGATGACAAAATGTTCAGTTTTGTCTGAATTATTCCTTTAATAACATTACCAATCTGTGTCACCTCCTTTTGGATGCATTCTGCATAATAAAGTCCTCTATTGGGAGCTCTACACGCTTCTCTGTCCATCTAACTCACATTTTAATGTGTTTCCTTTCAAATTAAAAATGCAATAATGTCCAACGCCAATCAGCTGCCACTACTAATGCAACTGTCCGTCTGCTTGAACAACTCCAATCTAGAATACAGAATCAAAAACTCTTTAACATTCATTCTGAGTTCTTTCTGGCTCCATTTTTTAAGTTAAAGTGTGCAATATCTGCACCACAGAACGGAATTGCAAAAAGAAATGGTTTCCTGACTACTTCTCCCACCTGCCATTGGTCAGGCAAACAGATAATCCCGCCCCAAACTCACAGCATTGACTCATTGAGTCAGTTTACATTACATGTGTTAGGTTATCAAACCTAGAATGACTTACTTATAGTAGTTCCTAAATATTAAACTGAAATATGAGAAAATTTACATTGATAATGTAATACCATCTCATTTTTTTTCTTTTTTTTTTTTGGTTCAAGGTTGATTTAATGGATTATGTCTCTGGGTTTTGATTCTGTACCCAAATTCTGACTTTGAAAACTACCCTTCACACCAAACAGGTTTCATTCCAGTACAGCATAAATCAAAATAATCCCGCCCCAAACTCACAGCATTGACTCATTGAGTCAGTTTACATTACATGTGTTAGGTTATCAAACCTAGAATGACTTACTTATAGTAGTTCCTAAATATTAAACTGAAATATGAGAAAATTTACATTGATAATGTAATACCATCTCATTTTTTTTCTTTTTTTTTTTTTGGTTCAAGGTTGATTTAATGGATTATGTCTCTGGGTTTTGATTCTGTACCCAAATTCTGACTTTGAAAACTACCCTTCACACCAAACAGGTTTCATTCCAGTACAGCATAAATCAAACAAAAACAAAACCTGACTAAAATACTAATGAGGTTCTGCAGTTCATCTTCAAGAGCTGCTTTATATTATGATGTCCTTCTCTCTGAAAGGACAACTGACTGATTGACAAATCATCGGGACTAAAAAAAGTCCTTTTTGTCAGGATATGTACAACTGGGCTGTCAGAAAGGTGTGAGATGAGTCTTGGAGCTCGAGCACAGGGTGCTAGAGGTCATCTCACTGGTGGTCCGAAAGTGAGGTGAAAAAGAAGTGAAGTGAGCAAGTCTCTTTTAAAAGGGTCATATGATGCGATTTAAATTTTTCCTTCCTCTTTGGAGTGTTACAAGCTCTTGGTGCATAAAGAAGATCTGTAAAGTTACAAAGACTAAAGTCTCAAATCCAAAGAGATATTCTTTATAAAAGTTAAGAGTCAGCCACACCTACCTAAAACGGCTCGTTCTAACACGCCCCCTCATACCTACGTCACTATCTGGGAAGATTTGCATAACGCCGCCCAAATGTTCACGCAAAGAAAGACGGTGTAACTTTTATTCTCGCTGTAGTATTGTTGCCGCCGCCGCCATGTCGTGAAGGCGCTGTGTGCTTCGTTGTGAAAGCGAAACTACTTTGTTTGGCCTTCCAAAAGAGGACGATATCGCTTCGTCATGCCTAGAGCTGATCCGTGCTGGTTGCTGAGGAAATACTTCAACTTCGCTCTGTCGATTGCCGGCACCAAATACACAAAATAATGTTCTTTTTAGCAGCATCATATGATTCCTTTAACAAACTTCTCCCCCTGCAGGTTATAAGAAGTCAATCAGAACCCACGGCAGGAACTAGCCTGTTATTTTGCCAGCCGTTATTGTTTTTGCACAAACTTCAGAGTTGGGGTTTATTCTATCAGCAGTCAATCTAATACAACCGCGAAACTGGAAACTATATTAGACTCCCTGCGCAAAAGGATTTCCCTCAATTCTCAGAAATACAGTATGAATCGAATTGACACCTTTAAAAATGGTCCCATTCCAACATGTTAAATAAGATGTTATCACTAGCTGTGCAGCATTTTTTCCTTGTTGTGTCTATCTTGAGGACCCATGCGATATAGACGCTATAGTGTAATACATACGGGCTAAAGCGTCTAATAAAGGCCATGGATATTAGTCTGTGATAGATCAATACAAGGCAAACTCAGTCCTTAAAGAATGGCACAATCGAATTGTATCTCACACACTGGCAATTGCAGGGGAGAGGTGGTCCTTTCAGCATGGGGGATTGGAGCAATTGCTCCTACGGTGGAGAACTGAAAAAGAAATAATGAGATATAGAATACAATCTTTTATCCATCACCGCACATACAGGGCTGGAATGTTTCCGCAACTTTCAAACGACATTGCTGTAGAAAGTTGTATGCTATCTTAAAGGCACAGTCACACTGTAGTGCAGAGAAGCATTGGTGGACCTTTACACATGAAAAAAATACATAGAAAGAGTGGCTTAAAATATGTCTTAAAATGCGATTTTCTTTTTCCATTTCAGCCGTCATAAACATTGTTTTTTTCACACTGATGACAGGCTTATCATTTGTTATGAATAATCAAGTTCCTAAATTAAATAAGAATATAAATCAATTGAGATGAAATACCTTTCATTTGTGAAGTATTTCATTCCCTGGACAATACAAACATAGACAATATAGCATTGTTATTAAAATATAAACTATATTTATAATCTGGCAATATTGACAGCTGTTGCTGAGAAACAGGCTGGGGAAACATGTGCACTATTAAATAGATAAACAGCAGGATGCCAGCTAACTCTAATAAAAGCAACTGTGTGTGTCAGAGACGGTGTGCGGTCATTTCTCATAATCAAATGATTTAAACTCTGTTATGACATTCTGGCTGTGTCTGAAACCGAACACAGCTGTCAATCCCTGTCTGTGTCGTTGTAAGAAAGTACATTCTAAAAAAAAAAAAAGTGAACTCGCACACACTTCCATTGCATCATGTCTCGTGATTTAGGACAAATCTAGGACAAGTGACGTTTAGAGACAATCGTTAAAAAAAAATAAAGGAGTACAATGCTTATTTCTAAGTAATTGACCCTTCACCGGGAGTTTGACTGACAGGCGATGTGAAAATCAGAATTTGCCATTTTGTCAGACAAACAAACCAGACAGGAGAATAGATTAATGTCGGTGGACTTGAACTTGAAAATGGTGTGTATTGTCTTTTCCCGTTTGAAACAAGATACCTTATGATGTTCATTCATGTTTATTTTGTGCTATAACTAGTAAAGAGGAAGAGATGATCAGGTCACGTGCTGCTTGAACTGAGGCATAACAGCAATCTGTCATGACAAAATTTTTTAATTTGTTTGAATTTCTTAAAATAAATGACAAAATTTGGAAGCTGAGACTTATATACCAAATATACCTTATATTTTTATATCAAAAGTAACCTGCTCTGTCTTGTCTGTTGGCGCGTTGTCAGTTTCCTCTTTGCTCCGCGATGTATTTTTCATTTTGTGAGAACATGATGTGTGGTGTGAGAGCGCTATGGCTTTTCAGACGTAACAACAGTAACTAAGGGGGGCTTGTCTTTGTGAAGGGTCTGTTAGGACTGAATTTGAATATGCTAAACACAGTAAGTAGTGTTAATTTCGTTAAAGAAGACTTCTTGACTAAGACGAGATGAAGACGAAATAAGACGAGACTAAAATGTATTCAAAAAGATAACAACTTTACCAAAAACCTCTTTTTATTTTCGTCAAAAAAAAGAGACAAAATAGTATTGTGGACTGCTCTACATGCCTCTACTACATGAGCTCTCATGAGTGCGGTTGCCAGATATCAAGAGTTCTAATCCCCGAATCAGAGCTTCGCTGTTACATTGATATATTTTCTTCCCGGTGTTTTGCTTGTTTTAAGCAATCTGGCAACCATGCACAAACGCTCACTCCTCATTGCGGAAGCGCCGCCGCCGATGATCTGAAACAAAATGAATACTGTACGGTTAATTAATAATAATCTTATTGCTAAAATGTCAAGTTTGCATTGACTAAAACTACACTAAAATACTTCAGGTTTTCTTGGACTAAAACTAGACTAAAATGTTAAGACTTTTAGTCGACTAAAACTAAATAGGATAAGGTTGACTAAATATGATAAAAACTAACAAGGACATTTTAACACGGCACTAAAGCCCCGT
>NW_015628726.1:1852317-1859057 GCF_001515625.1 Sinocyclocheilus rhinocerous | reverse complement strand
GAGCTCGTTATAGCAGGATGGATTCTGATTGGCTGTCAATTTTTTATCATTCATCAGCTGGAGAAAAATCGTTTTGAAAGTGATTCCAACGATATCGTTTCTCTTTGTTTTTATCGTTATAGTTGTGGTGTGGACTCTGCTATTCTTTAATATTGAGAACCATTTTTAGAACTATATCTTTATCGTTATCTTTATAGTTATCGTCCTTGGTGTGAACGGGCCTTTAGACTAAGACTAAAATAAAAATAGCTGACAAAATTAACACTACACAGTGGAAATTGTTGAAATAAGAAGGTTACAAATTTTAGGAAAGCGTAGGTTTGAGCATCAATTAATTGCCAATGGCATCATGACACAGACTCAAATATTTGCAAAGAATAATACTATGCAATACTATGCATAAAATGGCTATAAAGTTAAAACTTATGGTTACATGAAAGATTTTGAAAAAGTATCCAAAATACAAAAAAAAAAAACTGAAATTACCTACTGTACTAAACAAAATATGAACAAATTTCAGATAAAAAACAATGTTTGGAGGAATATCAATACAGTGCTAGCTTGTTTAAAAAATAAATAATAATAATTATTATTATTATTATAGTTGTTGTTGTTATTATTATTATTATTAATTTCAACAACTGCCGAATCAAATGCATAGGATTCTGAGATATCAAAATATAGAGTAGATGCTGTAATACACCATTAAGGGTTAAGAAGCATGTGAAACTGACGAGCAACCGCCGTTGAGAAGAATCATACATGTCCTTGTTCCTCTGTATAATACCTGCAAAAGCATTTTGTGTTTCAGACAAAGCCTTTTTCAAATAAAGCCCTATTACAAAAGGCTGATTAAGATGAATAGCAACAAAAAAAGCACCTACACAGGACAGACTGTGAGAGCAGACAGCTATTATTACGTGAATTAATGTCAGCATAGTTTAAAAATAAATAAATGATACAGACTGTGCAATTTATTTTACTTTCAATTTCAGGCATTTGGGTGATGCAGGTAAGGTACTACAAAACAGAAGCACAAAAGAAATTAACCTTGCGTTCTAGCTCAAATTCCCCTGTATATTGTTCAAATGGAAATGGACTGGCACTGAGAAATAGTGGAGCTGGTATACAGCTTCATTTGAGCATTGCAAAGCTTTATCCCAAGACAAAGACAGGAACTCTCTGACTCAACGAGCGTTAATTAAACTCACAACAATGAAAATTAGCTGTCAGTTTATCATTTTGCCATTTATTATCATTTTGTTCTTCCACGGTGATTGTAACAAATAAAGACTATTAGGTGTTTAAATAGTTTCAGTTGCTTTGTCTGTGCGAATGAACAAGTCTGCTTAAATTGTGCCTAAATGAGCATGACCAAGCAAGCGTATCAAACTTCATCACTACTCCCAGGACAATAAAAACCAATGCAGGGAACCAATTTAGGGCTAAATTAATAACCTCAGAGGGTAACACACATGCTTTTGTCTTCCTTTGCGTTCTACCTCACTCTGTCTTTCTCCCAAACGTTACAATTTCTATCTCCAGCATCACTGACCTGCACCACAATCATGACATCCATAAATAAACACAATCTTAAGAATCTTTAGCCTAATCAGGCATCCCCTCCTGCATCATTAATTACTCAGCTGTATAAATAAATGCTGAGTGAATGAGTATTTCCGCCTGTCTTAGTGTCCAGGGCCTCTCCGCCATTTTTCCAGACGGTAATTCATTGTCTCCCCTGCCGAAACGTAGTCAATCAATACCCAATTAAGCAGAGTCTGCCGTTTTCCTTTAAAGAAACTGTCCATGAGACTAGGGCTGGGTATCGATTCAGATGTCCCGATTCGATTTCGATTCGCAAGCTCTCGATTCGATTTTTGGTTCGATTCTCAATACATCTTTTTTTTATTACAGTCATTGAATATAGTTTTAATACAAATGCTATTGATATTTCTAAAAAATGAACAGTAATATCAGTTTACAAATGGTGAATTTATAAAAAGAAATTAAGAGCCACAGGCCTGTATTTTAAACCTATTCTTTTTTTGTATAGGGTCCTTTTTTAAACAATAACAGGGCCATATAAAATGCTCTTCTTAATTTTTCTGGTAATCAGATGAAGGCATAAAAAAATTTATTTAATTTATCCTAATCAAATGAAAAACCCTTTTATTTTTTGACAAACAAAGTCCTGCTCAACAGAGGTTTACTGTTAAAATTAAAAAGAAAACAAATGTGACTAATAAAGTGACTCTTGGAGCAGCTGGAGATGATATTCACGTGTTCATACCATCATATAGTGAGACGGCAGAAGCTAAAAACACCGCGAGCATCGTCCGCGCTTTAGTAAACAAAACAGTGCGACCATCTGCCATTCATTCATTCATTCATTGCGGAAATCATGGCGCCTTAACGCGTGATGTCAAATGCTTCCGCAGATTTGTAGTATTACACGGGTTGCCGTGAGGAACTTGCAGCTGCTGTGTATGTGATATGACAGTAGTTTTGTCAAATTAAACGGTAAAATGCTAATGAAGTGATTCTCAGAGCAGCTGGGGATGATATTCGTGTATTCAAATCATCACAGTGAGACGACAGAGGCTGAAAACACCGCGAGCGTCATCCGCACTTTAGTAAGTTTGTAGTAAACAAAACAGTGCGTCGCACCATCTGCCATTCATTCATTCATTCATTGCGGAAATCATGGCGCCTTAACGCGTGATGTCAAATGCTTCCGCAGATTTGTAGTATTACTACTGCATTTCACCTGAGCATTGCAAATCACGCATATTGCTTTGTTCTTGGTTCTTGTCAGCAGTATCTCCGCCATGATAAGCACTGAATGACTGACAGGCTTCCCGTTGTAACATCGCGCAAGGTAAATAAGAGGGTGACATCTAGTGGAGAAGACTAATGAAAAGATTCACATTAATCAGATCTTGTTTTAAATGTTTGCTGAAATAAATACCGGAAAAGATCGATTCGCAGCTTTTGAGAATCGATATCGAATCGACGTCATTTAAAAAAAACGATTAATCGAAAAATCTATTTTTTTTTTGCCTAGCCCTACATGAGACAAAGTGTTTGAGGTAAATTTAAATGCAAATGGTGTAGAAGGCTGTTATCACACTTGGCGCGATTGGGTCAAATCCCGTGCGTCTGCAAGTCTCTTTTCACATTGTACAGTTCATCGACACAAATACGACCACAGGTACTTGCAAGGAGCTGTTTAACACTTACTTAGATTAGGAATGATTGATGGAGAAGATGGCAGATTGAATGTGTTATCGAAATATTCCTTCAATTGGGAAACTTTTACCATGCCTTGCATTTCTTACTACTTTTGAAATGTCTAGAAAATATATAGAAGTAGATATTGTTTTACCCTAGTTGTAGAATCATACTTCCAATCCTAAACTACAGAAATACATCACAAGTATGTTATTTTTTTGTATAATTAAAACCATGACTTCAAAAATAAATAATGATTAAATATTTATCGTATAAAAAGGATTAATAACATTTTAAGAAATTTTCCTAAGAAATTTTGTTTTTTTTTAAGGAGACAACAGTGTAAGTGAAGAGTTCAAGATGAAATATGAGACAATACACTGCCTGTGAGGTGGATGGATTGTCTCAGCAAAGGAGAAGTGCTCACTAACACAGATTTAGACAGATTTGTGAACAATATTTGAGAGAAATAGGCCTTTTGTGTACATAGAAAAAGTCTTAGATCTTTGAGCTCAGCTCATGAAAAATGGGGGCAAAAACAAAAGTATTGCCTTTATAATTTTGTTCAGTGTAAATAAAATAATAAAAATACAATTTCAGTCTTTCTACTTCAAAATTTAATTCTTAATTCAATGTGTTACTTGCCATTCCTGTGTAAATATTTGTGAAATTTACCAGCAATTTCTGAGTGAAAATCTTTTTTTTTTCACTGTATGAGTGAAGAAAATGATGAAAAACCAATGTAAATAACATCAGAATATTTCTGTGCATGATTTCCAAACAAGACATTATTATTATTTTATGCAAATAAACGTGAAAATATTACTGAATGTTTACGGTGTGTGCAAATTACTTAATTTTAAAAAAATGTATGTTTAAAGTTTTTAAAAACGAAACATAATTTGTGGTGAAAACATCAATGTGGTGGGAATTTTTTGAAAAATTAAAAAAAAATTTAAAAAATGTAATTAAGAATAAATAAATAATAGTGTAGCAAAAGTGTGAAAATTAAGTTAAGAGATTTTCTGAAAGTCCACGTGTCAAATACACATATATCAGTAATGGTTAACTTCAGCGAGTTACCCATTTCAAGCAGTATTGATGCACACCGGAATTCAGAAAACCACTTACACACCAACATCAAACAAGCTGTGGTCTGATCAAAAGCTTGAGTGTGAAAGCACCTTAAAAAGGATACTGCTGCCTCTAGAAGGCCTTGTTTGGTTCTATCCTCTCTGGGTTTGAGTTACGTGTGACCTCCCTGTACCGCGGCCGGAGCTGTGCCGCATGCCTGTGGTCAGGGTGGAACGGGCAGCTCAACGCAGAGATGGTGATATTTAAGTGACCTCCGTTGTCAATATGCTGATCCACCAGCTGAATACACATGAAAACAGATAGGTATATATAAATGAGCATGGCCACATCCACCACTAGACCATATCCTGATACAAAAGCCTAATGTAAAATAAGTCCTTAAGCGGTCAAAGCATGCTTAGGAAATGCACTGCAATAGTCATTTAGCCAACACTTACAATATACTTACAGTACTTATTACAGGGACAATCCCCTTGATACAGCCTGAGGTTAAGTGCCTTGCTCAAGGGCACAAGAGCATTGGTGTATGGGTTGCAACTTGTAGAGATCAAGCCACCCTTACAAAACAATACTATATTGTAATGGTACCATGTACATTGATGGTATCAGATTAGGCAATACTAAAAATGGGAAAACTTGTAGTCCAACAAACGACATCTGTTTTGCAGCTTTAATCATTTGTAGCAGCAGTGAATTAAAGGGGATGAATTTACAGCTGCAACTTTTCTGAGAGGGTTTTAGCATGCTATGCTTTAGTGTACAGCATTCTCAACATGGTAAAACCGTCTCTGAGAAGATGCATCTCCCAATTCATTGTCTCAATATGATGCAGGCTACAAAAAATTGTACAGACTGATCAAGTACCAACTCAATTCAGTCCCCTGACTGATGCCTTCAAACTGTATTTACTCTGTGAGAAGCAGTCATGATAATACAAATACAGTACACGTGTAAATAGTCAAACACACTTCTACGGTCAAAACGCCTGTCTTGTCAAGATGTTAATGTAAACGTAGTTGGTTCAGTGAATGTAAACAGGTAGGAAAGAATTGAACATTTGTCAAAATATCAGATCTGTACATTGAGCCATGCAATGTAAACACCTAACAGAACAGCTGCTCACTATTATGTTGTTAATATTAATCAAACAGCAATATTGGCAAGTAAAACAGAAAATCATTCACTGCTCACTCCCTTTCTCCTTGACCGTTTCTTCTTGCTCACCCAGGCAGAATGTATTTGACCAAAAATACACTAAAAACAGTAATACTGTGAAATATTATTACAATTTAAAATAACGGTTTTCTATTTGAATATATTTTAAAATGTAATTTATTCCTGTCATGCCAAAGATGAATTTTCAGCAACAATTGCTCCAATCTTCAGTGTCACATGATCCTTCAGAAATCATTTTAATATGCTATTACGGTGCTCTTTTATCAATTATCATTGGTGCTCAATGATTAACAATAGTTATTATGATCAAAACTGAAAACAGTTTTTGCTGCTAAATATTTTTGTGGAAACTGCAATAATTTTTTTTTTTTTAAATATTGACGATTGAATAAGTTTTGACTACTGAAATGGAAGTGACAACCCTACAATTATTGTTTTCATACCACGCAATTCACATGGTATTCCAAGGCACTTAATAAAATACTATGGCATTACCATAGTCCATGTTCAAAAAAACACTGTAAAACCACTGCACTCTTTTGCTAGCACAGCAACTACCACCTTCAGTTTCAACCAGTACGTCACCCTAAGACCATCACTGACAACACTGACTCAACATTTAGCACGCACACACAGAAACACACAAACACATAAATGTATCCCTAGCCATGCTGACGCCAGCCGGTTCAGCTCGCCTTTGATCTGATGCTGCAGGTTATCTGGCCTCACACTAATTTTAGCTGGCCTGTTTGGCTACACTAGCCTTGATGTGCCGGCCTCCGGGCGGTTAGGAGAACAACTAGACAGCCTTTACACACACACTTGCTTTGCATTTAAGGAGTCCCAGAGAGAGCGAGAGGTCCTGTTAGATCACATGCACTATTTTTACAAAGCGCACCGCTAGCAGCAGCACTATGAGCGAGGCAACTATGTCGTCAAATATCAGAGCATGAGGCTCATATGAGGCCCAATCAAGATATGCAGGACTATCTATAGAGGGTCAGGCTAATCATAGAGTCCAGGGAGGCAGCAAGAGATGATTTAAGATATGTTTGAGAATCTCTGTAAATCATGTCAGCATTACGTGATAGTATGGAAAGACATAATTTTAATAGATTTCAACGCTAATCAGAGAACAATGTGATTTATGATTCTTTGGGGCCAGTCTGCTATCTCTCTTAAGGGGGTCATATGATGTTGCTAAAAAGAACATTATTTTGTGTATTTGGTGTAAT
>NW_015628726.1:1850060-1851415 GCF_001515625.1 Sinocyclocheilus rhinocerous | reverse complement strand
TACGCGTTGCGTTGCATCACACCGCGTAAACATAAAACCATGTCTGCATTTCTGATCGGAGAAATTACAAACAACAAGTGCTACTCTACACTGCCCAAAAAACTCGCGTTTGAATCGTCAGTGGCAAATTCTTTAAACATAAAAACTTACTTACAGTCTGTGAGTCAGAACAGCCAACATTGTAATCTACTCTACCAGGATCAGGAAACAATCCTCCATAAAATGCGCTGGACACATCTGAATATTTGGGTTAAACTGTTCTGGAACAGTGTTGTAAATACAACTTAACCACTGATTTCTAGTCGTGTCCATTTTTGGAAGGCCAAACAAAGTAGTTTCGCTTTCACAACGAAACACAGTGTCACACACGGCGGCCTAGAGTGAGGAACGGGTTTGAGAACGGCACGGCCGGCGGATTCGACGAAGGAGCGTCCGGCAGGCTTGCGGCAACCACATGTGGCGACCCCGGGCTGGACTCTGCTTTGTCCACGTTTTTTTTTTTCACGGTGATCCACAGCGCGAAGTTGATGTATTTCCTCAGCGACCAGCACGGACGAAGCGAATATCGTCCTCTTTTGGAAGGCCAAACAAAGTAGTTTCGCTTCCAAAACGAAACACATAGCGCCTTCACGACATGGTGGCGGCGGCAACAACAATACTACAGCGAGAATAAAAGTTACGCCTTCTTTCTTTGCGTGAACATTTGGGCGGCGTTATGCAAATCTTCCCACATCGTGACGTAGACATGTGGGGGCGTGTTAGAACGAGCCGTTTTAGGTAGGCGTGGTTGACTCTTAACTTTTATAAAGAATATCTCTTTGGATTTGAGACTTTTGCAACTTTACAGATCTTCTTTATGCACCAAGAGCTTGTAACACTCCAAAGAGAAAGGAAAAATTGAAATCGCATCATATGACCCCTTTAAATCCGAATAGATGTTTCTAATTTAAACTGGAAACTCTTAAGGTGTGTCATTCATTATTGAAATGTCATCCCATCATCTTTAAAGCCCTCATTGGAGCACGTCAGGTCACTCACAGCCATCTCGATAATGCCATGGGCAGCTATTTGTCTAAATATCAATAAAATCTAACAACAAAAGGTATCATAAATTGTGCTTCTTTAACTAGAATCATGCTAAAAATGCCAAGGTCCAGGCTGTAGGTTCAACTAAGTCGCATACATATTCTAGAGCAAAAAGACCAGACAACGCATTATCAATCATTTTAACCGAAAGGCGGCACTTCCTTTCATACTACCTAAAACAAACACACACACACAAAGCACATTTATGAATTATGAAAGCACAACGCAAGATAAGAAATGAGCATTTGAATTATATATATATATATATA
>NW_015628726.1:1845741-1849973 GCF_001515625.1 Sinocyclocheilus rhinocerous | reverse complement strand
AAGAAATGAGCATGTGAATTATATATATATATATATATATATATATATAGCTGCATAAAAGATAACATATTCATGCAAAATTATTTAATAAAAGTCCCTGGATTTATTGTGCATAATTTACTGGTGAATGTTATGTCAAAGATAACTCAATATCTTCCTTTCTACTGACATAACCAAGGCCATATGGAGAGGGAAAACAATATGAATCAACAACCAATATCATAGCATTAAAGTCCAATCGAATTCAGATTTAATCAAAGGTGTCGATTTATTTGAGTCTACATGGAATTGACATGAAATTAAATAGTTTCTGCAATGGTGTGACAATCTATATTTAATCTAAAATGATTTTAATAATTTTTCTACAATTAATTTCATTGTATTATTAAAATATTAAATGAAATGTTTGTAGTTTTATTTTACTTAAAGCTGCAGTCCGTAAGTTTTGCCTCTTTGTCGCCATCTCTGTTTGAAAACCTGCAATTGCAGCTGTGTGCAGAATTATCTTCCTTGCGTGGGTTGTGCGTCGGCACGGCTCCAGCGCGGATGAATCTAATGTTCTGAGGAGTATGTGTGGCAGTCAGTCACCGCACTGGTGTGGATATTGTACTTTGCACTCACAGATTCTAGCCTACGTCATGGAATATATGATAAATCTCGCTACCAATGGTGATTTAATCTAAAGATCGGTTAGCTCATATCACATCAAACCGTTCAACTTATTATTATTGTTATACTTTATTCTCAAATTGTTAATGTTAACAACATCAGCATTGCGTGACTATGAGTATAGTGTGTATAAGGGAGTAGATTTCATTTTCTGTACAGTCTAATCTCTAATTGTCATACCATTCGAATTTCATATAAAAAAATTATTTTAACTCAAAAATCAAATTATGCTCCCTTCGAACTGGTTGTCTTTAAAATACAAATCTTGTTTAATCCCAGGCTATCTGTAATCAGAAGTACATTTAAAACTGGAATATAATTTAATTTCTTTCACATGTGTTTCATAAACACATAATCCTTTCTGGATTACAATCCGCCATCAAATTGATACATTTAATTATTCCAGCTGCTGTGAGAAAAGGCTATAAACGATCGGCCACCTGCAGGATCCTCACATGCGATAGCCTAGTAGCCGGGACAACTTCTTTATGTTTACAGACGTGACGTAATGACGCAGCGGCATGCTCGAATGCTCGTACCACTCAAATTAGAAGACATTATTATAAGATGACCATTGTGAATCGGGCTAAAGTAAGGCGATAGTTTTGAACACTGGCTGGTTATGTACTTGCTCAAATATTGATTTCGGATCATTTTTAACCAAAAAAGTTACGGACTGCAGCTTTAATTTAAATATAAAATTATATTCAAAACAAACTAGAAGGTAAAAATGTGCTTAAAATGGTGAAGAACTCGGAGCATATTAAGCACTTTTGTCTTATACAAATTAGTAAATTTTAACCTAAAATCTTGATAAGAAATAATAATAATAAAACTGTCATCTACTTATACTGTACATGCATATGTGCATAGCCTTCAGGACATTGAATACTAACTAGATTGACTAGACTGGAAAATTAAAAAATTGTTCAATTACAGTAATCAGAGATAAAAGGCAAGTACTGTATGCGTGAATTCAGAAGCAAACAATCACACACAAACACGTTCAGTTGAGGATTAATTTGCAGGCTACGGGATACAGTGAGTGCAATAAAGCAGCTGTGGCAGTGTTGAGTGAATGATAGTTCTCTATAACGCAGCTAAAATGAGGGGCACAGAAGATATCTACAAGCAGATGTAAAACCCCAATCTCACGCACGCATGTACGCGCAGCTTGCGCCACCCCTCACCTATTGAAGCGTGAGCTATTGAAGTGCCACCTCCGCCTTCCATTTCCCTCATAAGATGAGAAATGGTATCTCGGCCTTTCCTTCAATTACATAGAAAGACTCCATCCAAGAGAGCTACAAATGCAGCTGTGGGACTGCTAAAGACGATCCAAATGTTTCCCAATCATTCCTACTCTCCATGCACTAGATCGATCACCAATCCATTTTACAGCAGGGTGCCAGAACATTCTTTGAATTTAGTCTTCCAAAGCTGCATTCTCCCTCACCAAAATTTCTTAGGACACCGTCTCTTGTTTTAAAGCTGCGAAACGCTGCTTTTAATGTCATAATATTCATTTTTTGAGGAGAATCTGACTTGAACTGGGTGGTTAAAGTGAACAACGAGCCTCTTTTTCAACTCCATAAGGAAAGAAAGGCCTCTTTCATTAGCCGTTTTTAGGCAAACATGAAAAAACAGCCATTGTATGCTTTTGTTGAGTGAAATTTCCTCAGTTAGATCCAATAGGACAACATGCAATCAGTAAAACTGCTTTTCAAGTAATAAAGTAAGGGTTAAAACCTCAAAGCAAAATTAAGTAAATATAATAGATAAAGATTTGCAATTAGAGTAAATGAAATTCAGCTTTTTGTAGCATCCTTCGTAATACTCAGAAATGCTATGTAAACCCGACTCAATCAACACTGATCCAAGGACAATAAACAGGAGTGCACTCAGAGACATCATTACTCAGTTCCGATGTTATTCTAACAGTATGTAGCACTCCGGAATTGGACTACTATCTCCTAGCGGTCCAATGACAACTGGACATCTTTAAAAATTCACATCACATGCTCATTACACCAAGTGGAAGAGCTGCTTGGGGGCCGATTATCTGTTAACTCAAACCACATCATCAAAATGAGCTTCAGCGCTGCAAGATTATAGCCTCAAGGGTAAATATGAAACAGCGACCGATGTGACCTTTTCACAATAAACTGAGATCTGTTCTTTCACAAAAAAGGCAAGTAGAGGATGACTGAAAAAAAGAAAGAGAATTCAAATGTATGGGGCTTGATTTGTGAGCTTATCTGAAGCAGTGCTGAAGAGGAAATGCAGTGCATTCTGGGTCTTAGTGGTGGTAGAGGGGCTTAGAGGACAACAGCAGTTGTCCTTGTCACAGAAGCTGTGCGTCAAGGTACATGGGTACAGAAGGGCGCTCCAGGACAGCTCTCAAGAGGACGTGCATCTGCTTCGAAACAAATCCGATTTGGGTTCGAAAATGCATCGTGTGTGCGGCCATGAGCAGGAGAGAGGCCGGCTTAGCACATCTGTAAGTGATATGCACCGCGCTCCATAGATGTGAATGAGTAAGACTCATTGATTATGCTGTGAAAAGCTCCTTGAGCAAGGCACAGGGAGTTCATGCAAAGTTTGCAAACAATGCCGCTCATGTTAGGGCCTGCGGGGATCATGCAAACAACCAATTGGTGAAAGCACAATGCACATTTTTTGACACCAAACACAGGGTCAACAGCTGTTCGCATCAGTTCATTTGCACACAGCACAGACACAAACAAGCACACTAAGGCAACAAGCTGATGCGCCCACGTGTGCACACTCATCCATCAGTGCCATGCCACGATCTAGCTCACTATACGGTCTCCGTGGTAGTTCTAGTAATCCTGCTCCATAGGGAAGGCTACTACACCTAAATCCCAAACAGCTGCAGTCGTTCTCTCCGGTCAGGATGCTTGGAATTTCTCCTCCTCATTCTTCATGCAGGAAGAGAATGAAGGACATGAATCCAGAGATGACGACATGTTTGTGGAATGTTTCACGGGAGATTTGATTGTAACTCAAAGATCTCTGGGTCTGAAAGTAGTAACAAATAAAAAGTGGTGCCACATTTTTTTTAAATAAACCGCTTTAGAGAGAAGAAGAAAATCTGATTAGTCTGTAACTATTTATTCCGTATTAATCATAAGTGTGAAGTCCAGTATCACAGAATCATCTCCTCAGCATATGGCTATCTATGCAGTAAAGCAGATGGGTTCAATGCAAGCTGGCTACTGTAGCACTGAATACGGGCCCAGACATTGTAAAGTGCTGAGCGATGGAAGACATGCTCAGAGGCAGCCATTTGGTCACATCGGGTGACTCAAAATATGAACTACTGTACTTCCTCTCTTCCATGTCTTTGCAATGTTGATGAAAAAGTGTACAAAAGTGTTTAGGGTCTTAATGTTTGCAAAACATTTCACAAAAGAAGTTTTTTTTACTATTAGAAATGCTAAAATAAAAGATAAAATGTTTAAAATGAAGTCAAAAAGTATTGATTACATGGTAATTCTGCTAGGTATATTTTAACTAGTAACCACTATAGGAAATTATGA
>NW_015628726.1:1840910-1845079 GCF_001515625.1 Sinocyclocheilus rhinocerous | reverse complement strand
GAGTGCGGATCATAATTTCCTATACTAAGTAACTCAACAGATTGACGCACCAAAATAAAAAGATCAAGTAACGCAAGAGCGCAGTGCAAACGACGTTGTTAACTAGTAACCACTACAAACTGCCTGCATTAAACATAAAATGCCACTAGATATCAATTATAATTGCCAAGACATTTCCCGTTGAATATATTAGTTGTACATTAACTTTGGTAGCTCTAAAAAAACTACTAACTATATAAACTAGAACAAACTCTGGAAAAAAAAAATATGAAAACTAAACTACAAAGATAAAATGATATTAAATTAAATTAAAAATTTAATAAAAAAATTTAATAAACCTTGGATGCCACTTGTTTGATTGATAAAATGTTGTGTACTGCATGATTAGAAAATACTGAAATCCATAATTCTGTTTCAAATGTACTAACATCAACTGATCCATCAAAAAATATCAATTCAACAAGTTGAAGCTTGATCAAAGACCAAGCGACAGTCCTGTGGTGTGACATGAACATTTCTGACGGGTGACTGTCTAATCTGCTGTCAGTAGAAAAGCCCTCTCCAAGTCTAACACATGAGTAATGCACGCCACAGTAGCACAGCGTCGCCTCAGCATGTCAACAGCATCCTCTCCATAAAATATTCATTTGCAATAGAATGTTTTCCATTAAACAGTGCGGACTCTCCCATTCAGTGCCGCTCCTAATGGGCTCTTGTGTCGTTTATGGGGGGGGGGAATAGGAAGTGAGGACTCAAGTTTGCCAACTGCTGTGGAGAAGGGAAAAGGAGAATAAACTCTGAGAGTGCTATGAGTGACGTTGCCGCAGCTGCGGGGATGTAACGAGGACTTTGCCCGTTAAGATTATGCAAAGAGAAAAAGCACCAGATGGTTGTCTAGTGTCGCGGACAGGATGCGAGTTGAGGATACAGTGCCACATTAAACCAAGAATGAGGCTTTATGTATGAGAGGCAATTAATGGTTTGTGGCCGAGAGCTCATCCAGTTTTTATAATGGAGGAGAGTGTGAAGAAATAAAACGAGAGCGAACAAAAGAGGGAAGGAAAAGACTTATACGGCGGAATTAATCCTGAAAAAAATAATTTCACAAAAGGCTCATTGATTTTTCTATCTCTCAATGCTTCTTTGTATTTCGTTCAATGGTGTGTCGAAAAAAGTAAGCTTTTGAACTTCACAGTAAAAAAAAAAAAAAAAAACTCTTCAAGAAAGAAAAGCAGGCAAAGCAAACCTTTTGTTTTCACAAATATCGTCTCGTCTCTTTTGTCATTTACTCATACGTCTCCTTTATAAAAGTGTTGTTTTTTCTGCAAACAGTCAAAATAAAGTGCGACTTGTGTGCACCTGAGCAGCAGATGGTGGGCTGATTGAAAAACCTCTCTTGTACGCTGCAAACTCAATAGATCAGGGAAAGGGGAGATCTAGGCACTACCTGCCTGCAGCGAGGTGATTATCTATGATTAGCTTTTTATTGTCGTAGATGAGATCGCATCCTAAAACTGCATCCTACATACCCAAGGCAACACAGGCTTATCTGAAGGTAATCTTTATTGAGACTAACCCTATGGCGTGGGGTGGGCGTAAGAGGGCAGGCGGTCCTTGTCTTCACCTTCTGCTGTATAATTACAACACAAAGCAGCCGGTCTTCCTTTGACACAGGCCCATGTTGCTGTTTCAGGCAGAGATGTGGAGAGTGGTGCATGACCATGTGTCATTCAAAAATTAGAGGTTATAAAACTCAGTGATGAATGCCGATCTTATTATCATTTTCATCGTGATGCCAGCACTGTCCTACAATTTACATTTAGCCATTGGCAAAATAAGCTTACAGCTTAGCATCTGACCCTAAAAATAACAAACAGCATGCATTTTCCACCATATATTAGGATCTCAGCCAATAAAATAACAGCACAGGGCTAATAGAGGGCAACAGTCAGGTTCCTGAAGTCAAAATCCCCATTCATTTTCTCTATAGAGAAATAGATTTTTAACAAATCTGTATAACCCTTTTCAAACAGACCAACCATGGGCTCTGATGATAGCAATTGATGGTACGTGAATCTGGTGAAGCCATCAATTTTTAAAAGTTTTTCTAAGAAGTCTCTTATTTTAACCAAGTCTGCATTTATTTGATCAAAAAACAGTAGAATCAGTAATATTGTGAAATATCACAATTTAAAATAACTGTTTTCTATATTTTAACATGTAACTATTCCTGTGATGGTAAAGCTGTATTTTCAGCAGCCATTACGGTTTTTAGTGTCACATGATCCTTCAGAAATCTTCTTCAGAAATCTTCTAATATCCTGGGGCCTTAAATGCATAAAACTTCTCAGAAAAACTCTTTTATATTCATGATGAGTTTAATTTAATATAAATTCAATAAATTAATATATTAATGAATTTGTTTGAATCAACAATTTGCTGAATCATGTTCAATTCAATTCAATTCAAGTTTATTTGTATAGCGCTTTTTACGATACAAATCGTTGCAAAGCAACTTTACAGAAAATTAAGTTTCTACAATATTTAGTAGTAGCTTATCAGTGGTGACTGTCATTTTATGTACATAATATGGCAGAAATGTACGGAAAAATTACATTTCATCATGTTTATCCAAATTTCACTATGCAAGTCTAAAACACTTTTTCCATGTTGGAGAGTTTGTTGTTTCAACATATCACAGTTATCACACTACTCCTAACTAGGTTAGAAGACCTCTCCGGCACTCTTAAATCATTTAGACCTAGTCCTAGTACTTATGAATTTTTATGAATCACACTTATTCTTAAGTGTAGAAATAAGAGCAAAATGACATCATTCTTAGAATTTTGACACACATAAAATTATAAGACTAAAATGTTACTGGGTTTATGCATTCGGCCCCTGATTTGGTGAAGAAATCTTATTATTAAGTTCAAAAGAACAGCGTTTGTTTCAAATAGAAATCTTTATTAACATTATACATGACTTCATTGTCATGACTTCATTTCATCCATCCTTGCCGAAAAAAGTATTAATTTCTTCTTCTTAAAACTTTTAAACAGTAGTGCATAAAAAACATTGTTTATATTTTTATAACCAAATGACTACAAATCTAAAGTTTTATATTGTACCATAATTTTCCTTTAATTACATAATCAAGGAAAGGCACTTCAGCAGTACAGCCAAACTAATTTCCCTATTTTAAAAACAAAGCCTTGCAAGGTAACAAAATATAAAATAAAAAAGAATGGCAGATATTTAGGTAAACGTGAAGATAAAAATGTCATTATTTTATATTTGTTATTAAAAAATAAGAACAAAGATACACGTTACAAATGCACATTATATACAAATAAAACAAACAGTGCTTTATTTTTCAGGTACAGTAGGTGTATTTAGCAGTAGCATTCAAGAAATTGAATAAAACACTGTATACACTTCACTGTATAAATTATACATTGATTCTTATTAAAGCAACTGTATTAAAGTTCTTCAGTCAAGAGCAGTGAGTGATTTTTCTCTTTGTGTTTTGTTGTTTTATTAACATTAGTTCACCCAAAAATTAAAATTCTGTCACCATTTATTCACATTCACATTCATATGTTTCTTTTTTTTTTTTTCGTTTGAACACAAAAGTTATTTTGAAGAATGTGGGTAACCAAACAATTGCTGCTTCCCAGTGACTTCCATGGTATTTTTTTTCCTACTATCAATGTCAGTGGGGACCAGCAATAAAATGTTTGGTTACACACATTCTTCAAAATATAATGTTTATTACTATGAGTCTGCTGTCGCTTTAAAGGGACAGTTCACTCAAAAATGAAAATGTGATGTTTATCTGCTTACCCCCAGGACATCCAAGATGTAGGTGACTTTGCTTCTTCAGTAGAACACAAACGAAGATTTTTAACTCAAACCGTTGCAGTCTGTCAGTCATATAATGGAATTGAATGGGAATCACGGCTTTGAGAGTCAAAAAAACATACACAAACAAAACCAAATTAAACCCTGCGGCTCGTGACGATACATTGATGTGTAAAGACACGAAACGATCGGTCTGTGCAAGAAACTGAACAGTATTTATATAGTTTTTTAACTCTGATTTTCACCGCATTGTCTGAACTGTCCTGAGCCTCGACAGCCGGCGGCTGATGAGTCTTCTTCCTCTT
>NW_015628726.1:1838011-1840295 GCF_001515625.1 Sinocyclocheilus rhinocerous | reverse complement strand
TCAATGTATCATCACGAGCCGCAGGGTTTCATTTGGTTTTGTTTGTGTATGTTTTTTTGACTCTCAAAGCCGTGATTCCTATTCACTTCCATTATATGACTGACAGACTGCAACGGTTTGAGTTAAAAATCTTCGTTTGTGTTCTACTGAAGAAACAAAGTCACCTACATCTTGGATGCCCTGGGAGTAAGCAGATAAACATCACATTTTCATTTTTGGGTGAACTATCCCTTTAAGACCTGCATGCATCTAATATACAGGCACGCTTCCATTTTTCTCTCAACTGTTTACTTTCACTTTAGACATAACCAACTGTCTTTATATGTAAATCTAGTGTGTTTTTGACAGTATTAGCACAATCAGACGCGAAAGATAACTTAGTCTAGTAATCAGGCGCTGTTTGACAGGCTTTTGTGCACTTTTTAGTGTACAAGGCTTTAAAGTACATGCAAATAATGTACTTTTGTTATTGCGAGAAAGTGCAGCGAATAAGTCCCGTGAGTGTAACTCTACCGCTGAGTTAACATTTGATGTGAATGTATGACGCGTTGTACAGTATATTGAGACAGAGGAGCCAGAGCTGCAACTGATAGAATGTGCACTGTAGCATGATACTATGGTATTTCTTCAAATACAGATCGTGGAGACATTTTAATCATCCACAATCAAAAATCATGATATCGCACACCCCTACGCACCATCCATCCCCTTTTACAAGGAATTTCCTTCCTGATCCCCTTGCAAATGCTGGCATCTGAAACGACTTGGCCAAGATTCCCAGCGCTGGCCAAAGTTTAACAAATGTGAATAGTCGAGTAGCCGGTGGAATTCTGAGTGGAATTCTGAGTGGTGAACAGCAGCTGTGAACCTCTCCCCATCCCCCAACAAGCCTGAGATATTCAGCCCCTCTGATTCCACTCAGACGCTCGCCGTGGCACTGTACAGTGAGCAGCAAGTGTGGCATAACTACAGGATGAGCTGTCAGCACCTTGCAAGAGCCCTGATACGGCCCATCATCCTGAAGCCAGCATGACATCATCGCACAAGCCTCCCAGAGTTCCTCCATGAACCTGGGGGAAATATTTTCAGTGAGATTCGGTTACTCAGTGAGCTATTCTTCAGATAAAACAAACTGGCCCTTACTTAGTTTCCACTGGGATGTAAGCCTTTGTACATTGCGGGATAAGAAAACGTCCCAGTGCACCTCTCAAGTGCTATTTGAACTAATAGACTCTTGGTTGAAAGGATTAAAGAGGATGAATGAAAGGTTTGAATGAAAACCAAGTCAGTGCATCAGAAGATTGTGATTTGTGTGCTGAGGAAACATAATTTACCCAACCAGTGGAGGAATAGCCTGAGAAGAGTTTTGGAGCATTGTCTCCACAGCGGTCTGCTAACAGATACTAACACACATCAATACTCATGGTTATTTAAAATCCCACTGGAACATGCATGGGAATGTACAGAAGTACGAGTTACACAAGCAGAGAAAAAAAGATTAATAGGTTTACATTACTCTGACTTGCCGCTCCAAGGCTGTGGGGCATGTGCTATAAATAGCAGCTCTTTGGCTGCTCGTTAGCCATGATTCAAACATCCCTGCTTGGTAGCATGATAGCTGTGTGCTGAAGGGTTGAGTGCCACAGAAAAGTGCAGCATGGGCACAACAAGGGCTAAATAAGGAGAAGAGCACTCAAGGTGGGAGGAAGATGAGAAGAGGAATAGAAAAAAGGGTGAAAACAATAAATACATGGACACATCTGGCAGAGGACAAGATTTGGTTTTCTGCTTCCACTTACTGGATCCTGCAAGGCCAAAGATATTGAGAAGTCATGTTGAATGTAGATGTAGAATTCTGAAAGAAACTTTGAAAGGTCAGAAAAGAGCAGATAAATACAGAAGACCTCTGAGAAGTTAAACTAAAATATTAATCATATTCATAAAAGGGATGAGCATGTGGGTCATTGTGACTGCAAGTACCATCTGTGCTATTTTATATTTACATCTGCATTGGTCAGATGTCTTTAACCAGTACATTGAGTCTTACAGTTTGTTAGCATTTCACCACTTATGCAACTTTTTAGGAGGCAGTGTCAAATAAAAAACAAATTAGGGCTGTCATTTTAGCATGTTAATTTAATTAACTAGTTACGGAAAAATAACACGATTTAAATATTTTAATGCAATTAATGCACCCGCCCTGCCCCGCCCCGCCCCGCCCCGCCCCAGACCTGTAAATTTTTAGGGGTGTGCACAAATAGTTGAATATCCGATCTGCAATAAT
>NW_015628726.1:1831638-1837789 GCF_001515625.1 Sinocyclocheilus rhinocerous | reverse complement strand
TCAAAACAGAATTTTTTTTTCTGTATCCTGTAAATTTTTAGGGGTGTGCACAAATAGTTGAATATCTGATCTGCAATAATTATTCAAAAAATAAAAATGTTATTCGAATTTCACTAAATATTGCTTTGCTGGCCATAATCGAAGTAAATCCATAAAGAAACCTGAGCATGCAAGCTAAAACTAACAGTTATACCTTTATGTATTGGGTGGAGCTGTGGAGCGCACAGTGGAAACAAGTTGATTGTATTTGATGACAAAATGGCGTCCTCTGCCTCTAAGAGCAGCGAAGTTTGGAATTAATTTGATCAAAATGATCAACATGTCGTGTGCAAAATTTGTCAGATGAAACTAAGTTATCATAATAGCATCACTACAATGAGGAATCATACCAGCAACCAGATTACGACATTCTCACATGGAAAACCATAACAGTGAGAATAGAGCTTCAACATGACAGCATGGTTTCCAAACTCAAAACTACTGTAGCGACAGTAGACTTCGTGGCCATTACATCTGACAGTTGGACAGCATTAACCAGTCCTCTGTCACTATAAAGTGCCATTGCATTGCTGATGGTAAGGTGAACAGTTATGTTCTGCAAACCCGAGTACTGGAAGAGCGACACTCGGCTGCCAACCTGGCAGATCATTTGATGACATCTGTAGAGCAATGGGGCCTGCCCTGGATGGCAAAGTGGTTGCATGCGTGCACGATAATGCTAGCAATATGATAGCTGCAAACAGAGACGTGAACTGGGAATCAGTACCTTGTTTCACGCACACACTTCAGTTGGCCTTCAATGATGGATTTAAAGCTGCAAGCATAAATAGACTCATTGGTGCATGTAGTAGACTTGCAGGACATTTCCACCATAGCATGATTGCCTCAAATGCACTCAAGCAGTACTCAACTATGTATTCCACCAGATGAGGACGATCCCATTCAGTGGTGGAATGAAAACACGAAGCGCTTCAGGAAATGTAAGTCGCTTAGCGCACCGTTTTGTCTTATATATATATCATATGATAAGCGATATCACACAAGCAGCGAGAGCTATATCACACGAGTGTAGTTCTTGTCCCAAATAGCTCGAGTGCAAATGTGATTTTAAGCAACAGATCAGTTAATAAGAAGTTAATATTGTGTTGTGTTATATTTTAGATAGGCTACAATATTGTCTGATTTTGCTCAATTTTGCCAATGAAAATATTACCTATAAAGCCACAGCACAACTGTTGTGCATCTCCGAGCAACACACAGCGGTGATTCGTTTCTGAATTAAACCGTGTTTTAAAAAAATCGGGTGAACCAATGATTCAATGGCCCATTCAAAAAGAGAGCCGTTTGCTTCATTCCTGAATGAATCAGCAGTTTGAACGAATCTAATGCATGAATGAATGACTCAATGACTTAAGACATTTACCTCCACCTACTGGCAGTTTCTTATTTAGCTATCATTTAATTAAAAAAATAAATAAATACAAATAAATAAATAATAATAAAAAATAAATAAATAAAAAATAAAAAACAAACAAACTGATAATTCACCCAAAAAGAAAAATTCTGTCATCATTTGCTTACCTTCATGTCGTTTCACACCTGTATCGCTTACTTTCTTTAATGGAACATAAAAGAAAATAACGAAGAATGTTGGTAACCAGAAGAAAAACAAGAATGTTGGTAACCAAGCTGATTTGGTTACCAATGACTTTCATTGTATGAATGAAAAATACTGAAATGTTTCTCAAATTATCTTAATATCTTTTTTTATCTTCCATAGTTTATGTTAGGCCATTGTAGCCTAATGTTTAATCAAAAAAAATATTTCTTTCTAAAGCTACTTTTTGTAATATCTTGATATTTTGCTCATTTAATACAATGATTTATCTTTTGGGAGTATTTTCACAGACAAATTGAATTTGCGATTAATTCGATTAATCGCCACCATGTAATTAATTAGATTAAATTACTGAAACGTTTCCACGACATTCTAATTTATTGAGATGCACCTGTATGTAAATATTTCAGTATAGAACCAATTATTCAAGAATTTTGTTTATACACGTTAGACAAGTCACAATCACATTATCTAGATCTGTTGGTCTGACTTCGCAAAAATCAACGTCAAAAGCAGAGTTTTAGTCAAATTAAAAAATTTACGTTTAAAAAAGACAAATGACTGTTTTAGCCCAGATGAAATTAAACATTTACAAAATGCATGTAAACATACGGGCTGTGTGTGGTTCTGTCCCAACTTCAATCACACTGTAAGGTACTGCCACTGTAACTAAACCAGAGAATTAAAAATTAAATGCTTTTTCATCCAACCATGCAATTTTTATGATTAATCACTACTGCCACTTTCCTCATGCCCATTCATATAAATACGCAGAGGAGGAAGGAATAAACCAAAGCACTTATAGCCACTAGATGCACATGTAATGTACTCCCTCAGGCCAGAAGGCATTTCACTGCCTCAGACAGTTCATTAGTTGCCCTGTGGAGCCACATGGAAGCAGCCCATGTCATCTGACCCCTGGCCATAACCTTGATTTTGCAGCACACGTCACAAGTCCCTTCACAGACTGCTGTGGACAATAAAGCAGCTAGTAATGACCTCTGGCACCTCAAGCTCTGTGTGGCTGATACAGCCACCAGACAACTTTTCCGGGATGAATTAAAGGCGCACCCCCAGCACAGAGCTCTGCTGGAGTTTGTTAGCGTCTCCCCAACGGCTGAGTGTTGTTTGTGCAGTGGGCTGAATTGAGGGATCGCTGCAGAGAGGCTAAACAGGCACAAGCATTAATACACAGAACTCAGGTAGATGCATGGAGTGTCAAACAACAACCCTGCAGCACTGTAAACGAAGAAATCATAATGGATCCAGAGACAGATCGAGCTTAGATAGCAGAAACAAAGGGATAAGACGAAGCTCCAGACTGGGACTAAAACGGATACAAATGTGGAAAAACTATAAACATTTGAGACAGTAAAAACATGTCACAATTTGATTCAGTTTGATTCCGATCTTGAATCAATTCAATATCAATTCATGTGGAAATATTTTAGATACACAGCAATTTTTCTAAAGGAAAAAAAAAATCTCTCATTTAATGCTGTAAACTATACATGAAATCTTCCCATTTGGTACATTACTATAATATTAATGATTAAAATTAACAACAACCATAGTCAAAACTATTAAATTCAATTGCTATTTATTTTTATATATAAATAGATAGTTCAAATAAATAATAATTCTGTAATAAAAACTGTGTTTTCCCTCGTATCAGACATCCTGTCTCATTTTGGAACTGAGGTAATACATTTTATATGTCTGCAAAAAATTTAATAAAAAGTTGAGTTGTAAACATTTAAACTGCACATAAGGCAGTTTTTATATAAACAGTTTTTTTTGTGTGTTTACAGGATGGGAGGGGCTCGCTACAAATAATGTTTAAGATCAATCTTAGCATTTAACAATCAATATCTGTTCATTAAAATGAAGCTCGATTAAGGCCCCATCCACACAGAGACACATTTAGCTGTATACGCATAAATTTTGTATCGTATAGGCGTTTCGTCCACACGGATCTGGCGTTTTGGGAGAGTGAAACCGATATTTTTTTAAACTGGGTCCCAGAGGGGCTAAATCTGAAAACGCCACCCTTGCGTTTTCGTGTGGACAGCGAATCCGTATATTTTCTGAAACGATGATGTCATCAGCCCACGTCTCGCCCCTAGTCAGACACCGCTACGTCACGTAACAGCAACAAAAACATGAACAAACACTGAACGATTGTCTTTTTATTAACTAACATTAACACAGATTAATAAATGTATTGTTCCATGTTCGTTTGTATACCGCGCGCAATTTTTATGCGCATAGTCCAAGTCTTCTCCATTTTTAGTGTATCTCTGTGGCAGAATTACAGCGCCACATACTGGTCTGGCATGTATACTACATCGTTTTGTGTCGGTATTGTGGTTTCGTGTGGACGCAGATATTTCTTGAGACGAGGGGGAAAAAAAGATCGGATAGAGAAAGCTCTGGCTTCGTGTGGACGTAGCCTAAATTGGGAAAACCCTGTACCAGTAAATTTTTAAGTGAACTATACGGCAATGACTGTTCTTCAAAGGTAAACGCGCAGAACTCAATGAACTACAGCCCTTCTGAACATCCATCTTTATCGAGCGATTATGTAATTTGGCAACTAAAGAAGTAATATGCCTCCTAAACGCTTCATTTTAAGAAGCCAATCATTCCCTTGTCATTTTTAAAGTATGGGGCCCTGCAAGAAATAAAGGAATAGTTGCTTTCTGTGGGATAAGGAGATACGTTTAGGGCTGACTTGATGAACTGTAAGATTGATACAGCCTGCTCATTTACATCTTGCTTGCTCACAACAAGAAGGTGCAAAAGTATACACTGGTTTCCATACTAAAATTTCTCCATTTTCCTTTTCTTTTATTTAGTACACTCACGCAGAGATACCAGATACAGTCCAGCGACCTTCCTGTTCCATTTATTCCTCAAATGGCTTTATAGCAGCCTGTAAATGTAGACTTGGCCACGGTGAGATTCCTCATGAGCATATGGCAGCTCAGGAAATCTCTCTCTGACACACACACAGGCTAGGCCAGGACAGATCACTGGGGACAGACCCCATAACTGGCTTTGCTCAATTCATGGACAGGCTGGTCTGGCTTAAACAGGGCATCTGAACTTGAAGATGAGGTTGACAGAAATTTGTCAACCAGCACAGTAAAATAAATAATATTTTATTGTGAATGTGAGTTTAGATGAACTGAAAATGAAAGGCAGTTTTTATATCAACATAATTATGATACAATTATGCTTCTACTCCTGTTCGTTGTTGAAATATAAACATTCAAACAGCAGCAAACGTTTTCATGACAGATTTGTTCAAACATAGATTAAATAAATTAGGCCTATACAAAAATTAAATACAACATATAAAACACAATGAATAAATAATATAGTTCATATATTTAGCAAAATGTTTCTTTCTAGGCAGTGGTGTAGTGGTGCCTTGAGAAGTGGGCATACTCTTAATTTATGCCCCCAATTTTTTTTTTTTTTAAATGGCCCAGCAAAGGATGAACACCCTGTATTATAAACAGTGACATGTAAAACTAGTCTTGCATATTATTTCACCCCAAAATGGGCCAGTAGTATTTGCACAGTCACTTAACTTCTGCTGCTTGACTTCATGGAGTAAGGATCATTATGAAATTAATATTTGCAACAGAAGAGGAGCAGATTTTGCAATAGATAATTCGGATCGGACGGATGGATGGATGGATTTTGTCAGACATCAGACATTTTGTCAGAACCTCTAACAAATTACATGCTATTTTCTTTAGTTGTCTGTTCAGAATCGTAGGAGAATCATGATCTCGATTTCAAACATGTGATTCTCAATTCATCCTGAATTGTACAGCTCTACTTCTATGTGTGACTGACTGTTTCTCCTATGACATTCAGTGACGGGCAAATGGTAATTTCGAGCCCTGAGTCCTGACCCAGTTCACAATGTAGCGGTTCTATTTTTATTTTTATTTTTTTTATTTTTTAGCAAACTAACGAGTTATGGACATTGAATGGCTTTCCTAAGGTAAACGTTATGCATTTTGTAACATATTTATGAGCTGTTTGTTGAACTCTTTCCGCGGTTGTTGAACTCTTTCCGCGGTTAAAATGTGATTACACGAGACATGAAACATTTCAGTAAGTTGTACTGTATCTTTCAACATATGAACTGAAACGCTTAGGGCTTAATAGCTTTGTTAAAAAAAAGATAGTTTACAGCATTGGATGACAGATTATTCCCCCCTTTAGAAAAAATAGTCATGTATCTAAAATACTTCCACATTAATTGATATTGAATTGATTTGAGATTTTAATTGAACTCAAAAAAAAAAAAACGATAGGCCTAAATGTTTTCCAGGAATCTTTGACGAATAGAAAGTTTAAAATAACAGCATTTATTTGAAATAGAAAACTTCTGTAACATTATTTATGTCTTTACAGTCAGTTTTGATCAATTTAATGTATACCGACTGAATAAAAATTACTTAGTATTACTCAGTGTTCGAACTATACCGTGGACTTTGGGGGAGCCCACTT
>NW_015628726.1:1816780-1831475 GCF_001515625.1 Sinocyclocheilus rhinocerous | reverse complement strand
CACAACACATAATTGCGAATGACATGCCTTACCTTAACACAGAATCGACCAAAGAGTCCAGCGTTTATATTTTTTCTACGAATCTTTGAGTTAACATACTAAACATGAGTGAAATTTGCACCGCAGCGCACCCACACCTTGATGCTCATGACAAGAATAGCATGTATAGTTATCTTTATTGAAGTGAATTAGGTTTAAATCGCCGTCATGCATGAATGAATGATATTTTTGCAATTTTACACATAATAATCCACGATGATCACTTACACAAAACTGAAATTGCACGTCAAAATAACACATTGTCAATATTTTTTGAGACCCCCCCCCAAATTTCACAAATCCCGTTTTCAGGTGAGCCCATGTCTTATTAAGGGGAGCCGAGCTCCCCCTAGCTCCCCCGTAGTTCGCACCCTGGTATTACTGACCCTAAACTTTTGGAAGGTAATAGTATATATGGTAACCGACCATACTGTAACCAGAATTTTCAAAAACCAAACCAAAAATATTGTGATATAAATATCTCAGACACCCCTAGGAGGGAGGCATGTGGAAAAGTGCAATGGCTGATGGGCAACTGTTAACGATGTGCATCATTGTGCCTATTTTAACTCTCTCCATTAATACAGAGTGGGTGTGACTGGCCTTTCCCAAGCAACATGCCATAATATTTATCAGCATCACAGCTCTAATTCACATGCTTACAGATGCTCATGCACACACCTAGCCACTGTTTGTACATTAAATGTCCTAGTGACCAAAATGTGTCTGAGTTATAGAGAGAAGCAAAGACTACGTCCGGCAGGAGAAGCGAAACGTTTAGAAGAACCCCAATCCAACACAGCAGGTAAGAAAGTCAAGGCTCAATGTTTTTCCCATCTTGCAACTGCATGATTCACACTTAATATTGACTATGCTTTCATCATCGATTCTCTTCTGCATTACCCATAAGTCCTGCAAGCTCTATGCTGTTATAGTGATAGACTGGGACACCATCAACGAAAAGTGAGCAAGTGAATGAAACGAGAAAAGTGCTAGAGGCGACTGTCAATCTTGCTGAAACACTTACTGGATTTGCAGTATATTACCATCCTACAAAAATCCCAAGTAATGGGCTTTTCAGAGCAGAGAACACAAGAGTTCTGATCAAAAGAGGCCAGGAGCGAGACGGCACCTTGCAGAAAGTGGAAAGACAAATTGAATCAGCATGTCTGAATAATCATAAAATATACAAAACTCCCAACCTCTTCAATGGACGCTTGAACTTGAGATGAAATGGATAATGAATAATCATCTGCGAGGATGTAAGTGACGGATAGCAGCTACACCAGAGGTGGAAAACTGGAACGATGGGTTGTAATCATTACACATACACACAGTCAAAGTGATTCACGACAACGGCATCTGACATCCCCTCACATCCCCTGCAAAGCATAAAGATTAGACGAGAAATGTACTGTCAAGTAGAGTGGCCACCCAGAGAGTCTCTAAAGGAATATAGGGCTGTTGTCTGGGAGTGAGACGGCTATAAACAGCACAAACCTTCGGCCTGGGCATCACACAGAGAAAGTGCATTCCTGTCTAGACTCTTATGGATGGAGATGCTAAAAGAACGGAGGAGAAGAGCTGCGTTAGCGGAGAGAGAATAAAGGTCATCAGAGATAAACAACTCCACAAACTTTAACAAACTAATAACGTGGACACTTTTAAACCGTCAAACCACACATAAGGCTGCACAATTAATCATTTGATATCAAATTACATCAAATTAATCAAATTCTTAAATATTCATGTCTTAAATTTTTATTTTACAGTGAAATATTCCAAGAGTAATATTTCTTATTTTGTTTACTATTTTTATTTAGCAATTATTATTATTAATATTATTAAAAATATTAAACAAAATAAGAAATATTATTATTGTAATATATATTCACTGTAAAATACATAAGACTATTATTATTATTATCATCATCATATAATCATATTAATATATCAAATGACAACCTTGTTTAGCCCTATAGACAAGCACAGCAAACCTGGATTATTATTATTTATTTTTTTAAATCACAAGTTTTATCAGAAACATTTTCACTTAAATCGTGCAGCTTTAACCACATGTACGAAATTGCACAAAACAGAATTATAATTTTTTTTGTGAGCTTTTTCTTTAAAACACTTAAGCACTTTCGTTATATTCTGGACTAAATGAAACCTTGCACTGTGTGGATATTCACACAAACATTCTCAATAGAAGTTATAAAACTCTAAAACATTTGGTGTTCTCAACCAAGGACAGATTGTGCTTCTGTCTCAGGTTGGAAACTGAGAGTAGTCCACATTGTTTGCTACAGTATGTTCTGGTAATTACCAGTCACATTGCAGATGCTTTTATCCAAAGTGGCTTGCAGTACATTGCAGGGATAGGTCACCTCAAGGAGCCTGGGTTTAAGTGCTTCTTCGCTCAAAGGCACAATCATGATAGAGGATGCAGGTAGCTCTATAGTTCACGGATCTCTCTTCCCAAGGATTATACCTACTATCTTCATGCTGTCAGCGTAGATCCTCAACCTTAGAAACCAAGACACTTCAAAAGCCAAGACAAGCAGAGCCTTAATTACTGCCTTTCATTGCATTATAATAGAGTGCAATGAAAGTGGGGCTTCTCAGAGCACTGCGATTTAATTAATTAAAGCTTTTTATTATTTAACTACAAACTGCAGAACAGCTGTGACTGCCAAAAGAGCTTCCCAGAACAAAAATAATCAACATTAACAATAAGGATTGTTTACTGCTAGCCTGGTCAGAAATACATTATATAGGATAGCTAAACAGTCAATGTTCCATAATATAAATAATCCAAATTTTATTTTATTTTTATTTTTTATTATTTTTACAAGGTAAACCTTCTTCCCATTGACAACTTTCTGGCAGAGGGCAGCAGATTTTCCTCAAGAATTTGACTGTATTTTGCCCCATCCATTTTTCCTTCTATCCTGAGAAGTGATCCAGTCCCTGCTGCAGAGAAACTCCCCCATAACAGGATATTACCACCTCCATGCTTTACTGTAGGAATGCTGTTATTTGGATGGTGAGCTGTATTGGATTTCCGCCAGACATTTTGTTTGGTGTTGAGGCCAAGTAATTCTCATCTGCCTCAGAATCTTCAAGGTGTGTTTTGGCAAAGCTCAGTCGTGACTGCATGTGGCCTTTCTTGAGGAGTGGCTTTTTTCTTGCAACCCTTCCATACAAGCCACATTTGTGGAGAATTTGTGGTGATGTCATATGCACACAATGGGCCTCATTCATGAAACACGAGCAGAACGGTTTTTTGTGTAAATCATCCGGGAAGTCGTTCTGGCGTAAATTTTCCGATTCATGAAAATGTTCGTATTTTGAAAATGTTAGTTGGTACGAAAGAAATTTACTCCTGCTCCCAACCACGTGTAAATGGTGCATAAAACATTCAAACGTTCTGTATTCTTTTAGACAAACTGATGACACTGCATTTTTATGCACTATGTATTATAATGATATTTAACGAGTTCATTTGCCCCGTCTTTTTTTCATTTTTTACTCTTTAACTTTGGGTAAAACGCAGAGCTCGTCACTGTCCCTTTTTACACAGCCGTCCAATCACAGTGGAGGAGGGGCGGGACAAACACTACATTTACCAACCAGCATACTTCAACAACACAACAATGGATGGTTACTGCTTTTTTATATTCAGTAATATTCTTCAAAATAAGATGCCCGTGAATACATCATAGCAAACACGTCACTCCAGAAAAATGCAGTGCCTCCAAAGCTCTCTCAAGCACAACCAGCTGGTCGTTTTCAGAAGAGCACCAGGCATTATGTCAGCTGGCCAAAAACGCTCTGGTGGACACACGTTAATTTATTCATTTTTTGTTAGGCATTTAGCCTTTTAGTTTCTTATGTATTATGCAATATAACTTGCCAAACCTGAGAATTGAGTCCAAAGGATTCCACACTATTCCTAGATACATAATTTGCGTAGCTCTAACTCATATAGGCAAGGAATAGGCCTATGCTAATTGTGAATGAGCGTGCATGAACGCCCTATTTACGAATGATTGGAATTCATTAACACACACACATTTACCTATCAAATCTGACCTTTACGAAGTATTTGTGAATCCGGAGGAGATTTTTCGGGAAGGTCCGTTTTACGCTTAAATTACTCCGAATTTACTCGTACATTTACGAATGTTTCATGAATGAGGCCCAATGACCACTCTAAAGGGCCTGTTCACACTTGGTCACTTCATGTGTTTTTTTCTGATCGGACATCTATCTGGTTTAAAACATTTCCATTTACACTTGGCCACATAAATGTGTCTTTGCAAAACGGATATAAATCTGATCTTCAATTCCCGCGCTATATGGAAATTTTACGGAGTTCACGTCAACGAAAGCAACAGATAAGCGCTGCATTTTATTCATTATCAGCTAATTTCAAGATCAAAGACCACAACAGGAGAGAGAGCGGCATCAGCACTGCTAAGATAATAGTCTCACTACTTTTAATGAGGATGACTGTGTGTTGAGCGTCTGCGACTTACTTTCGGTTTCATTTGTGGCAGTTTGCATGCTGGCTTGCTGAAGTGATACTCGGCTACTCATCCGCGGTGATGCATGTTGCATTAGCACTTATATACATATATATATAGCATCATATCTGACTATGCCATGTCATTTAGCCTATAACATGCTCTCACATCAGGGTTCCCACTCTTTCATGAACACCAGATTCAAGGACTTTTTAAAGCACCATTTATTTTATATCAAGCACCTATCAAATTCACACCCCAGCATATGTAGTGTCTTCTGACTGAATCATTCATTCAATTGATTCGTTCGAACGGCTGATTCATTCATTCAGGAATGAAGCAAGTGACTGTCTTTATGAATGGGTAATCATGAATCACTGACTCACTAGATTCGTTCAAAAACGCATTTTCACTGAATGAATGAAACTCAGCTGTGTTTGCTTTTAGACATGCAAAGCGGCTGATATAAGCGCGGAACCTGCGGGAATGAGTAGAATGGTTATTAATAGCTGCAACCCCGCGCCGAAATTCAAGTCCTGCTCTGCGTTCTCTGCTAATAACCCAACTGTGAATGATGCGAGCGGCGTCACTATGTTGTCAGTGAGAAGCTGCAGCCGTGGCGGGGATGATTTTTGGTGTGCCGGCAGAACAACAACAATGTGCTACATGTTTCTTTTCCCCTAATTTTTTTTTCAATTGACAGAAATCCGTCGTAGCGTAATCCCTGCATAAACAATTTTTTTTTCAAATTGAATTCAAGCACTTTCAAGGACCTGTATTTGTTTTCAAGTACTTTCCAGGCCTTGAATCCATATGTCTGAAAAAGTTGGGGTAGGTGTAGACGTTTATAAAACACAATCTAATAGGTAGAATATTCATTTTATTGTTAGCTTCCGGTTTTTGCTGTATCCCTTCTAGCCACAACCGCGGTCTTCCTCTGAGTCTACACTTTCGTTATGTAATGCCGCTTTGACTATCAGGTAGAAGTCTGCTGTGGAGCTCGCCTCAGTGCGAGCTCGGCAGAAGTGCACATTGAGGGCACATGGCAGCCGCAAAGGGGGCGCTCGCGAGCAACCTTCTGAAAGCTAAAATGACGAATGGGACACCCTACGGTCTCGTGGACTTAACGGACATGCGCACACGGCGGCCATTGTAAGTTCGCAAGTGCACATGAAGTGTGCCATTTGGGATCGGGCCAGAAACGTGGTTCATGATCAAACTGAAAGTTCATTACAACTGCCACTAGGGGGCGAATTCAATAGTCATATCCGTAGGTTGCTTATAAGAGTTATAAATTCACTTTTACTGAAAAACAATGCCATAAATTACTGATTTGTTTATATTTTTTCCTTTAAAAAAATAAATAAATAAAAAAATCTTCAAGACAACAAAACCTTACAAAATCCAGAGCCATGGACATGTATGGACATCCCCTTTTGGTCTAGGGGTGGCGGGGAAGTAACATAATATTAAATAGGAGAGGAAAACAAAAAACAATAGGGCAAAAAGAATGAAAGAGAGAATTGGTTCAGTCTGCAATCCAAGCACCACACACAGGGAAACTCTTCAAGGTTTTATTTACAGATTAAATTCTTTGTACAGCAATTAAGAATAAGATAAACAGTGTTGATAACTCAAAAAGAGATGATAAAATGCTTCTAGCTTCAGGAGGGGGTTAAAGTCAAAATAACAAACAAAAAGAGGTAAGCTACCTAGGAGAAAGTGAATCTAACTAACCTATTAAACAAAAAGTCAAATAAACAACATATCTCTTCCCTGACTACCTTACTAACCCAATGAAACCAGGAGAAAAGCAAATGTTAGTAAAAACAAAAGTGACACCCACATCCCTACTACATCTGCAGGCAACATTAGGAGCAATTACACACTGTCACTACAGCAGATACAACAGGCTTTCTTAAAGAAGCATTGAGGCTTAGAGCACACAACATTCAACAAAGGCTGGGAAAACAGACAGACCATGCTCTCTCTCCCTGGTGAACAGCCAGTTCCTACTCCTCTCCACAACTCTCATGAGGGAAAGGTGGCATCAATTAGGCTCCTGAGAGAGGACAGAGTAACAGAGGAAAACAGGCAAAAACTACACTTCCCAGCAGGTTGTTGGGCATCAGGGAAACACAATCTCACACACACAGATTCACAAAATTAACAACAAATGACATACGTCCTGGGACGTAACATGTTTAGTGTCCCCCTCCTCATCAAGATTCCCAAGCGATTGGTCAAAAACAGCCTTACAATGGCCACGGGCCATCCTTAATGAGTCCTGACAGACCTTCTGAATAGAGGAACATCCTGCTGCATATTTATGACTATTCTGGATGGAGAACACTTCTAGATGTTCCCATGCTCATGAGGACTTTAAAGCTTTAAACGGGAGGAGATCATAAGCAGGTAGTGTATCACTGGCCATAGGAAACCAAGGAAGGCGATAAATGCCCGAGTGCTTATAGAGGAATTCTTGATTCGGTTTAAAATGGCATGCTCAGTTTGCAGAAATTAACCCCAGTCATGCTGAGAAGAATTTTCACAAGGGTATTAATCAGGCCCCAGCCAACATGTGTGACGGATTTCTGTGGCAACAAGATTCCAACTTTATGGGTGTCTTTCATCATTTGAAAGACTGGCATTACATGCAACTAGATCTCAGTTATGCAGTTACCTTCATGCTGGGAAGCAAATGATGAAGCAAATTCGCTTGCTCCCTGTGAACAATACAGAGACCCAGTGCTTTAAGAAATGCTACAACAGCATTAGGACATACGAAAAACCTCTGTGGGAGAGGAGAGGAGAGGAGAGGAGAGGAGAGGAACATGCTACTGTTCAAAAGTTTGGAGTCAGTAAGATTTTTATTTTTTTTAATCAATTAATGCTTTTTTCAGCAAGGACACATTAAATTGATCAAGTGACAGTATGTTATATAATCAAGTGACATTTAAGTTATGAAAGATTTCTATTTCATGGCTCCAACAAAAATATTAAGCAGCACAATTTTGATTGAGCAGCAAATTAGCATATTAGAATGATTTCTGAAGGATCGTGTGGCACTGAAGACTGGAGTGATGATGTTGAAAATTCAGCATTGCTATTACATGAATATATATATTTTTACATATATTTAAATAGAAAACAGCTATTTTAAATTGTAATACCATTTCAGAATATTACTGTTTTCACTGTATTTTTAATCAAATAAATGATTTGGTGAGCATTAGAGAGTTATTTTAAAAACATTAACAATCTTAGTGACCCCAGAAGTTTGAATGGTAGTCCGTAAGATTTTTTTAATGTATACTGTATACTACAATCTAAAAGTTACAGATGAGATTTTCACTGTGTTAATTTCTTCCCGACATACAATAGAATACGACTTCCCGTCATACGATCAAAAATGACTTCCCGTCATTCCATCAGAAAGTTCATTTGGAACTGGAAGAGCATTTGACAACCAAAGAGAACACAGATGCTGTTTACCAAGTGCAACTTAATGGGCTAATAAATATATTTTAATGCATTTTGAATTACTGAGGATGTCAACAGTGTTTGATAAACGGATCCATGTGTGCTGTAACTCTTCAACAAACATACTTACAAAGACCAAGCCACAAAAAAAAAAAATAAAAATAAAAAACCCTGCCTTGCATCAGCAGATATTTGACTATGCACCTTTACTGTGAAAAAATATGACCCTTCCCTTGAGTCACCTTGATGTACGACCATAACGACACATTTAATGAACCCATAAAAGGAACGGTGATCTGGACAGCGTTGATAATAATAGACTTACCATGGCATCATCAACATAGCTATGACCTGCAGCTCGCCAATCAATCCTTCCAGGCTGTATGCAGTCAGTCACGAGCCTTGGCCTGATTGTTGAGGTAATGTAGCCTGGAGACGCTGGGTGGCCTTAATTCAGGACCAATTTAGGAGCAGACGGATTTAATTAAACAATGCAAAGTCATTAAAAAGCAGAGCCGCATCCTGATTTGCCAAAGTGATGTGTGGACCTACCTAAAAAGCAAAGTTGACCACACTGATTCAATGCATTTATTAATGATAAGGGAAATCAGGCCCGAAATCGTATGGATGCTTCGTAACATGATACATCCTGCCTCAAAGTATTTCGAGATGGGCGATTAATACTGTAAGAGTGGCTGGCGATTTCCTCTCTCGCTCTTCGGGAAGGATAGTCAGGGGCAATGAGGGCCTCTCACCCTGCCCGCTGTGGCTATATTTACTCCGTTAAAGCATCCCGGCGCATCACGTTGGGATTCTGTTACTCTTACTCAGATGCACACTCACACTGCTGGCTATGGGAGCTACAATCACACAAGCTGCATTCGCACACATTCAATCTAGCTATCACATGGAGACCAGATGCTGAGACCACTAGCAAAGTCCAGGGAAGGGTCTTGCCCTATATTTAAAGGAATAGTTCACAAAAAAAAATAAAATAAAATTGACTCACCTTCAGGCCATCCACTATGTAGATGAGTTTGTTTCTTCATCAACAGATTTGAAAAAAATTGGCATTACATCAATTGTTTACTGATGGATCCTCTGCAGTGAATGGGTGCCGTCAGAATGAGTGTCCAACAGCTGATAAAAACATCATAGTAATCCACAAGTAATCCACATGACTCCAATCCATCAATTAACATCCTGTGACGTGAAAAGCTGCATGTTTGTAATAAACAAATCCATCATTAAGAGATGTTTAACTCTTACTTCCAGCTAAATACTAGTCCCCAATCCATAATATTGCTTTCTCCAGTGAAAAAAAAGTAATTTCATCTAAATCAGAAGAGAAATGTGCACAGATTAAGCACTGTTTACAAAGCAAAAACAGTCCAAAACAGTTTTAAACAAATATATGTGAATTTAGATGGACAACAGGGGATGGACTTTTTCACTGAAGGAAGCATTATTATGGATTATGGAATATTTTGGCCAGAAGCAACGGTTTAAAGTTAAAACGTCTTAATGATGGATTTTTTTCTTACAAACACAGCTTTTTGCTTCACAAGACATTAATTGATGGCCTGGATTTGTGTGCATTACTTGTAGATCATTGTGATGTTTTTATAAGCTGTTTGAACTCTCATTCTGACGGCACCCATATACTGCAGAGGATCTATTGGTAAGTGATGTAATAGTAAATTTCTCCAAATCTGTTCCAGTGAAGAAACAAATTCATCTATATCTCAGGTGGCCTGAGGATTGAGTAAATTCTCAGCAAATTTAAATTTTTGGGTGAACCTTTCCTTTAAGCTATTTAAAGGGGTCATGAACTGAGAAATCAAAATTCCCTTGATCTCTTGACATATAAGAGGTCACTGTACTATAAAAACATCCTGTCAGAACTTAAAACTTTCTCGTTAGTCTAAAAACAGCTTATAGTGAAGTCAGTCTGCTAAAACGACAAGTTGTGGAATGTGCCATTTTATGACGTAATAGTGTAGCTAAGCCCCGCCTCCACAGAAGATGATCAATTCCTGCTTCTACGTCACTGCCTGTTTAGCCCCATCCACTGATCTGCACATGAAGTGTAAATAATGAGAGGCAAATGCAGGTCTACGCAGAAACCAAACGATAAAGTTGCTCCAAAGACAACAAGACGCTGTGCGGTGCTAAGTTGTGGAAAACCACAGTCTTTGCACTGCCTTCCTTCTGATCCCAACATTAGGAAAGAGTAATCAGTGGATGAACTTTATTTTTAATGAAGTTCCAGCCCACGTCAGTAAGAACTTAGTCTTCTGTTCACTTTATTTTACCATGGATTCTTTTAAAAACAAGGCACAATTCGACGCAGGATTTTCAGAAAGATTGAAACTAAAAGATGATGCTGTGCAACTATATTGGATCTGACAGTAATGTGGCACCACACAAGTGTGAGTAACTGTTTTTATTATGTGCTCACTGTTGTTTTGTCTGTTATTACAGATCGTTTGATATGTACTATTTATGCATTTTTAACCTAAATCGCAGCAGCGTCCATCTATGAAGGATGTAGGCTGTCAAACATACACAACTGTTAGCCAATCATAGCAGTGGGCGTTTACTTCCGAGTCTACAATCTGCCACGCCTATTCAAACAGAGTGTTCCGGTGAGGGAGGTCAAAACAGGACAGAAAATAGCCTATTACTTCTGAATTATGATGTTTTTATATGTAAAATCTTGATAACATGATAAGTGAACCTCAGAGAACAGTACAAAATAATAAAAAAGTCAGTTCATGGCCCCTTTAATGAATGGATCTGCCTGTCCCAGCACTCATTCGGTCTAATTCGACGGCTTTCGTCCTGTTCTGAGTATAATGAAGAAGGACCATGCAAAGTGGAAACATCCTGTTAAACAGATGTTAGATGGGAGGACAAATAGGTACAATGTCTTAGCCTATTTATTAGTAACTTGCTGTGGTACATTATGAGCATGCTAGTGCAGATTATAGTGAAGAACATCTATTTAAAAACCAAACTGTATGCTGCCCTCTAGTGGATGGAATCAAAATCGCTCATGATCGTCTAATAAGAAGTATAATTTGTCTTCAGTGTAATCGAACTATCACATTGATTTTGAGTCAGGGATGCCCATCCAGTACCCATATATGATATGATATGATATGAATAAATGGCCCATGGGAGTTCCTTGCCTGTGAACAAATATCAAATGTGCTGCCTCTGAAGTTTCCAATTACCTCGACTGCTTCCTCCAGCACTACAGCAGAGCTGCCGACAGATTTCAATTTGAACGGTATTAATTTTTGCACAAGCTGCAGATGTTCTGCTAGATGATATCTTTACTAGAAACATCACACATACCTAAAGATGTGATTTAACGTAAATTAAAGCATTTCCAGTTACAATAGCTTGTTGGATTCTAACCTCACGATAAAGCCATAGAGACAATAGAAAACTACAAAATAGATAAGACTATTGAAGAGTTCCTTAAACCCATCTTTTTCCCTACCAGAGACCTGTAAGTTTTAGAATTTTTTGAACAGACTGGATCATTTTTAAACAGAAAAAATATATTAAACATTTTGTAATTGATTCTTGTCTGTGCAAAACAAGGTTTATGATAATTTGGTCCCTAGATATGCCTTGATAGCACACATGATTTGAGATTATTAATGTTTATAGCACGCATAATGAGCCAAAGTATATTTAAGTATACGATTTCTGCTCATACACATATACACACACATACACACACATACATACATATACACACATACACACACACAAGCATTGAATGCACTGTTACGGTTTAAACTCAAAGTAATGCTTTTACCTAATTAAAACACTTTTTTCTTTGGTTCTATAATTGAAATACCCACTCAAAGCTGAATGCTGCTTTGTTGGATTGTATAAAATTCTGGAAAGATACTGCCAGCTTGTCATCACTAGATGGCACTCACTACAAGGAAACTATTAACACTGTAACGTCTGCTTAGAAAAAGCTGCTATATCTCATATGAGAACAAGTCTAAGCAACTGCATTCAGTTGAGGAAAATTTATTAAGGTTAAATACAACCAAACTTCTGCAACATTTATTGCGCTCCTAGACTTTAACACAGAATGAGGCATTTACTAGAGGTCTGAGTTTCTGTAAATGCACTTTAGTCATCTTAAAGCCCTAAGAATCTCACTCATCCCCAACAGTTGAGCACATCCACAGCCAAATATGATTAAGGTCAAAGACTCAATCAAGCCTGAGTCAAAACTCACCCCCTGATCACGTTCCTGCTCTTGAAGATACATCCATGCAGAGGGTCAATGAGAGGCCAGGAAAAATAGTGCTTGAATCATAGGAACCGCCAGGGAATCGGCAAGTTGCACTTCCACACCCTGGCTAAATCAAGCCTGGTCATCCGACACATGCTCTGGGGGGTTTCATGTCAACACGCTGACTCCCTCGCTGGAGATAGTACATGTGGCGACAAATGTACAGAGATGGGAAACACAGCTCACATAACTTACAAATTAAGCAACATGCATGGAAGATGTGCACTTAGCAAAATGATTAGAACAATGAGTTTTATTGATGTTTCCAAGAGCACTCGCTGTGATGCACATGTCATATATCTCATGATCAAACCTTTCTGACTCACCCTCATAGAGGCACACCATCCCGCACCCTCTCCAAATTTAGAACCTAGATTAATAGAAATGGTCCTTGCAGCTCCAGCTCCAGACATGGAAAACAGGATTGATATAACTTGTATTCAGTTTTGTAACTCTGCTTCAGATGAGAGACTTCTTCGAGTGAAAGTTTGCACAAATTGAGGGTTGTCGACTACTTTTGGATAAACTCAAACACTTTGAACGTTTGCAACCTAAACTGCAAGGTTTAAATTGATACCAATAAGAACAAGCGTAATTTCTGCTGGAAAAGTTTCTATTACCCCAAGAGCAAAAGTTTTATTGACTGGTAACCGTGTATCTGTGCTGGATAAATTATGAATACATATTTTGGCAATGTTCAAAGATAAATACTTTCTGTGAGGATGTAAGGTTTATTATTAGTCATGTTTGTACTCTCTGAATGCATTTCTTGATTTTTTTCCCCCCAAAAGAAATAGCAAGTGCTGATATCTGTTTAAAACATTATTGGAAACAAGTGGAAAAAAGGCTATAACTCATAAATGGGAGAATCTACTCACTAAAGATCAATGTGCAGATATTACAGAAATGGAATGATGCAAATGAATGCAGGCTATGATTTATAATGCACCTTTGAATATGCTTAATGTGTACATTAATTGATCTCTGGCAACATTATTATTAAGTAAAGTGTATATATATACTATTCTTCAAAAATGCAAGGCCAAGTTGTTGTTGTTTTCCCTTTTGAAAGAAATTATTACTTTTATTCAGCATGGATGTATTAAATTGATCAAAAGTGACAGTTTTTTGACAAAAATACTTTAAATAAATGGTGTTTGAACTTTCTATTCATTAAAGAATCCTGAAAAAAAGAATCTGTATTAGCGTTGAGCAACGTGTTGAGCATATGAGCATAAGGAACTTCTTTTCAAAATATAAAATAAAATAACAGCACAATCATATTGTCACTGCCAATATAAAAGAGCAACAGATAATCTAATGAAAACAAGGTGGACAGGCAAACCATTAATGCAGGCTCCATGTTCACCACAAAGCACACTGCCTCTGTGTTCAACTGTTCATACACAAGAGAGACTGGCAACCCTGATCGTGTTGAAACCTTTCTTGCTAAAAGACATGAGATCAACTTTGACCCTCACTGAAAATTGCAATGAAAACATAAGAGCAGACTGGAGAGGTTTGCTGAAAGGGGACCTTTATAATGAGAATATATAAAAAAAGGCAAAAGGTTAAGTCCAATTTCTGAACGTGATCTTTTGGGGGCTTGACAGTGAAAGCAAACACATCAGGTCAAAGAAAAAAAAGAAAACACGAGGGATTTGTGGTTAATAATATGGGCTGCTAACAGAAACGTTGCAGGCTCTATTACTGCCATCACAATCAACACAGTGTCCTTGGCCGTCTTCTCCAGGGGGACGCTAACTGCAATCAGGATACTAAATTGCTTTGGATGAAAAGTATCTGCTACATGGCAAGGAATCTTTAAACAAAACACACATAGCCATTATTACTGAGACAAACCTTGTCTGGTGTCCATGGTGCGATACAGATCTCCATATCCTTCCCTAACAAAGCTGATACATAACTTTTCGTTAGCAGTTAAAAGCATCATAATTCATGTCCAAAATTTTTTTTTTTTTAAATCAACTTTTGTATAAAATGTGTTCATAAATTCTCCAGATGTTTGTAAAAAATCAGCACTGCAGGCTGTGTTATTTGCTAATAAAAGGCACTAGAGTATGACTGACCTAGTTTGTAGTTGGTTATTAGTTCCCCAATCCATGAAGCACCTGCATGAATCTAATAAAAGAATGTAAAATGAGATGCTCATATATATATATATCATATCATTATAACTTAACATGCTGATTTGGTGCTCAAAACACATTTCTTATTATCAATCATGAAAACAGCTGTGCTGCTTAATATTATTGTGGAAACTGTGTCTGTCTGTCTGTCTGTGTGTGTG
>NW_015628726.1:1809870-1816648 GCF_001515625.1 Sinocyclocheilus rhinocerous | reverse complement strand
GCTTATAAATCATACAGAGTGAGTTTTTTTTTGAGAAAGTAAGCACGCACAAAGTATCCTGTAAGGGGTAGGTTTAGGTGTAGGGCAATAGCACATACAGTTTGTACAGTGTAAAAACCATTACGCCTTTGGAATGTCCCCACAATTCACAAAAACAAACCTGTGTGTGTGTGTGTGTGTGTGTGTGTGTATGTGTGTGTAGTAGCCATTAAGATGCGAGTAAAACCTTGTCGGGTGTCCAAGATGCAATACAGATTTTTTTATTATTATTTATTTATTCTCAAGAATTTCAAAAGAACAGCATTCATTTGAAATAGAAATCTTTTGTAACATTATAAATATTTTCACTATCGCTTTTGATGAATTTAACATGTCCTTGCTGAATAAAAGTATTCATTTATTTCAAAATCTTACCCAAACTGACCCAAAACTTTTGAACAGTAGTGTGTATACATGTATAAAAGAGTTTGACTTACTGCAAAAGCAAACTACACAGAAAAAAAAGGAATTCAAGTTAATCCAAATATTTTTTGCAAAAGTCATTTTGAACGCATGCAGTCAGAGGTGAGAGCAAAACATTTTTATATGCGTATGGTCCCTCAGGGGCCGTCCATGTTTCTTTTCAAAAAGTTTAATTCTGAGACTTAATATGAGGACGCACAGAACTGGCAACTGTAATTCAGAGAGCACCATCATCCCCCACCGCGGGAAGTGCTTAGCTCTGTTCCATTACACAACGCAGACAAAGTGGCTGAAATGTTGAGTCCAAATACCATAGATATTTTGACATTCAAAACAATAAAAACATTTTCTAAGCTAATAACTTCCTCCACTCCATTTTCTCACTAGTTAAAGTCAGAGAAGAAACTTCAGTTGTTTTTATATGGTGAGCTGAATTTAAAAAAAAACACTCAAAGAATAATAACAGATAAGATACCTTGTTAAAAATAAACTTCTGACACTCATTCCAACATTGAGAACAAAATAAGCTTTCTCTTTGTCATCTCACCATGATTGGGCCAAGTTTATGATAACTCAACAGGTGTCACTGACATGTAAATTTGGATGTTTGTGTGCTGATGCATTCATCAAGCTCTTTTATTGGAAAATATCAAGTAAATGTTGATTCCTCAATACAACTCTTTTAACTTGAGGATCCAGCTTGTTTGGGCAGCAAAACTGGATACAGCAGTGTGTGTGTGTGTGTGTGTGTGTGTGTATGTGTGTGTAGTAGCCATTAAGATGCGAGTAAAACCTTGTCGGGTGTCCAAGATGCAATACAGATTTTTTTATTATTATTTATTTATTCTCAAGAATTTCAAAAGAACAGCATTCATTTGAAATAGAAATCTTTTGTAACATTATAAATATTTTCACTATCGCTTTTGATGAATTTAACATGTCCTTGCTGAATAAAAGTATTCATTTATTTCAAAATCTTACCCAAACTGACCCAAAACTTTTGAACAGTAGTGTGTATACATGTATAAAAGAGTTTGACTTACTGCAAAAGCAAACTACACAGAAAAAAAAGGAATTCAAGTTAATCCAAATATTTTTTGCAAAAGTCATTTTGAACGCATGCAGTCAGAGGTGAGAGCAAAACATTTTTATATGCGTATGGTCCCTCAGGGGCCGTCCATGTTTCTTTTCAAAAAGTTTAATTCTGAGACTTAATATGAGGACGCACAGAACTGGCAACTGTAATTCAGAGAGCACCATCATCCCCCACCGCGGGAAGTGCTTAGCTCTGTTCCATTACACAACGCAGACAAAGTGGCTGAAATGTTGAGTCCAAATACCATAGATATTTTGACATTCAAAACAATAAAAACATTTTCTAAGCTAATAACTTCCTCCACTCCATTTTCTCACTAGTTAAAGTCAGAGAAGAAACTTCAGTTGTTTTTATATGGTGAGCTGAATTTAAAAAAAAACACTCAAAGAATAATAACAGATAAGATACCTTGTTAAAAATAAACTTCTGACACTCATTCCAACATTGAGAACAAAATAAGCTTTCTCTTTGTCATCTCACCATGATTGGGCCAAGTTTATGATAACTCAACAGGTGTCACTGACATGTAAATTTGGATGTTTGTGTGCTGATGCATTCATCAAGCTCTTTTATTGGAAAATATCAAGTAAATGTTGATTCCTCAATACAACTCTTTTAACTTGAGGATCCAGCTTGTTTGGGCAGCAAAACTGGATACAGCAGAAATGGAAATTTTGCAAAATGCAAACCATTTGAGCTGCACTCAATGTACCCAAAACACTTAAAAGCCTCTCATGGTTTGTTTGTTTCTTGCCATTCGCTATTTAATTCAACAAATCCATCCAAATGAAAGCTGACCTTTACCCTTCATTTGAAGAATCTGAAGAAAAAAACAACACACCATTAAGTCAGAGCAGATGTTGTGTTTGATCACATTGCAAACTGTAAAAAGCTACCATCAAATGTCAGTTGTAGAATTATCAACTTGAACTTGTACTGAAACTGCTTTCTTTAGCTTTCCCTCCTAGTACAAAAACCTGACAAAATCTGGGTGCAAGTCTCTCTCCTGGCAATGCCCATTCACACGGCTGTTCAGAGAGCCAGATGTTACTATGCATCTCAGCTCCAGGCAGTGAACACTTCAGTTACCTGCCTCAGGGACCACCGTCACAGTGGGCAATCAGGATCTTCAGAAACCTGCAGGTCCAGCATACCAAACAGGGCATCTATATTCTCAGCAGATAGACATGGCACAAATTTGGGACTTAAATTTAGCAGCCATTTTGTCAGCATTCAGTCCTGCGAGAATACTTTAATAATAACTGAATGATTTATTATGTTTCTCCTCATATTCCAAGCTTTGGCATTGTTGTGTTTTTTACAGTCATGCCAATAAAGCGATTTTAAATTGACATTTTTTTATTTTATTTGAATACATGGTGCATGTGTGTGTGAATACATAAGAGTTCTACACTCCTTTTTAACTTCTACAAAGGGATAGTTCACCCAAAATATGACAATTCAGTCAATTTACCCACGCTGTTGTTGTTGTTGTTTCAAACACTAATTACTTTCTTTCTTGGATTGGAACACAAATTTGATATTTTGGAGAATGCAGTTGGTTTTCATGGAATGACTATGAATGGTGAATGATGCTTTAAAACTTCAAAAAGGACACAAAACCATCATAAAAGTAGCACACACAACCAGTACGCTATATTTCAAGTTTTCTTTAAGTCATCCAATACCTTTGACCAAAATGTACGTCTTTATTCACTTATAATCTTTGTGAACAAATAGTTCAGCCTGGTAATGTTAACTAAATCAAATGATTAATTTAAAAGATACAATTCAAAAGACTGATTCATTCATCAATCAGGCATTACAACATGGGTGGATATTTAGATTTTAGGAAAGTAATGGCTTAAATTTCAGTCTGTTCCTCACACAAAGGAATCATATGTTTTTAGAAGATGCTTATGATGCTTTTATGGTCCTTTTGCATATTCTTTTTTATTCTTAACAGCCCAAGCCCTCATTCACTCCATCACATAACAGCCAACCAGTTTACCAACCTACTACATTTCTTCAAAACATCTTCTTTTGTGTCCCCTAAAAAAAGCAAATCATACTGGTTTAAAAGAACATGAAAATTAGTATTTTGGGGTAATCAATCACTTTAAATCTATTTATAGCCTTGACACTTTTCCTACCCATGCATCAAGGGCATTGATAAATTGAATTACACCAAATTAACATTCACTTTGAGCTTGACCTCAATGCATTATTGTAATTTATAGGCTAATGTCTAATTTAGCCTCTAGTGCTTTGCAAACACTTTGAGGTTTGTACTGCATGCTTTCAAACACCCCCGCTTACATAAAACGTTAATTACTACCCTACCGAGATTCACTTTAATGTTGTCCTGCTCAATTCTGAATGCTATATAGGTAAAACTTTCCCTCCAGAGGAGAACAAAAGCAGAAAACAACCGAAACAGGCCCCAAAGAGACTACCTGACTGGAAGCAACCCTGAGTGCCAGAGTCACTCCGTAGTTTTTCAGCACACCATCCCATTCACAGAAAAACCACCAGACGAATACAGTATGAATGAAGAATTATGTCTATATATAGAGAGAGAAACACATGAAAATCTGATTTTAACCTAATTACTTTAAGATCTCTCTCTGAATGCTATTTTTCAACAGGGCATACTGACCCATTTTCTTAATTGGTTTACAAAGGACCAATTAAGACGAAACCAGCCTCTTAATAAGTAGGCCATGTGCAAAAAATAATTACAAAAAAGTCTAGGTCATTTCTGACCGTTGATTTAAACGAACATGGTGTGCTCCCATCAGGCTTGACAGGGAAATTGATGGAGGCTGGAGTGGATGTGGAACCAAACGTGCTGAAAAAGAGACAGAAGAATAATGTAACTCATTTTTAGTCCTCTGGTTGTTCCTTTGAAAGGATGAAGGGGAAACTCTAGCTGTTCAAATGTGCAGGTTGTTACTGGCAGCAACAAATTCCTTGATCCATACAAAATTAGAGCATTAAATACATAAATCATTTTCTTGACCAGGGGCCGTGCTGTTAAAATCAAATAACAGCTTCTATTTTAGGACATCATACCAACAATTTTACTATTTTATGCCCTGCAAACTGTACGCATGACAAAATACCACATGGCTTCCAACAAATTGATTTTCAGTATTCCACATGTGTTTTATGGTCCTGAAACTTTTCTCAGTCATAGCCTATGAAAACCAATGTGGAGAAGATGGGCTTATATTACAAGTGATAAATCAATAAACCACAGCATTATAATACTCCATTTTCAACAAACTGAACCAAATATTGACTAGAATGCTGAAAGTATAGTGAAAATAATAAAGCCAGTCTAGCAAAGGTGAACAGTTCTAAATAGACTATTATTTTAGATGCAACCATGGGTTTACATTGCCAAATAGCTACACAGGCATAGTGGTAGAAAAGTAATTTAGTCTGGATAAATTTCTGGTATGCAATGACCACTTTTCACAATCCAATCAACTCCTGATAGATAATTAAGTCCAGTACTTCATTTTTCCTTCTGTAGAAAATCTAGAATGATTCGAGAAGTTCTAGAATATCCTGTTTCACTCTGAATCAATGAAGTAAATAAGCAAATTAAATAAGTAAATGGGGAAATAAATAAAAAAATAAAATAAATACAGGTAAATTAAAAAAATAAGTAAATAATAAAAAACTATTAAATATTAAAAAACGAAATGAATAAGAAATGAGTAAAAAATTAAGTAAATAAGTTAAACTCATAAAAATAAGTACATGAAAAATAGAAGTAAATAAGTAATTAAAAATAGTGTAAAAAGTAAAAGTAAATAAAGTAAAATAATAAAAGTAAATATAAAATGAATTAAAATAAGTTAATGAACAAAAAGTAACTCGGTACATATAAATAAAAGTAAATAAATACAAATAAAATAAAAACAGTAATAAAAGTATGTAAACGAGTAAGTCAAAATAAATAAAAATATACAAAAAAAAGTAAGTAAAAATACATTATTTTGGGGGGGGTGAACTCTTACTTTAAGTAATTCAAGTTGAACCAAGTTCTCAAAACACGTCTGACATGTTGTAAATCTGATGCTGACAAAGGTGAAGACAGAAATAAGGCATTGATTTTTGCCTGAAAGTATTCTGCGTGGTATGTGATCAATATCCTAGGTGTCTGTCTTTAGTGCTGCTAAACTAGATGGGACCAAAAGCAGAGCCGGGTGGCATTCCATGCGATGATATTGAATGACTGGACGAACACGAGTCTCCCCTCAGCAGCTGCTCAGTGACTCTGTGGTGGACCATTTTTATTTCCTTTTCCCCTTCTTTTCTTGAATCCTGGTATACGTTTCCATGCCCACAGCCTGTCCTGAGCCATAGCACATGCTCGAATACTTCATTTACGGCTCAACCGCAAAGCATTGCCTTGTTTCTCTCTTTTTCTTATTCTCTATCTCTCGGGATTGCACTTGAGGGAGAATTCTGGAAGTGTCTCTGTAGACTTGGACACACAGACACACAGATGTTTAAATACAATTATAGACAACAATGGAAATCTCTTTTTCAGCTCTGGTATTACCAGCTCTTTCACCTAAAATCGAGCCTTAAAATTGCCTTAAAGGTAACTTAAAGAGGTAACTTAAAGAGATATCATTTTTTTTCCTTACATCATGTTAATAAAAGTTTTTTTGTGCTAAAACATCATTTAAAAAATCACTTGTTATGTTACATCTTTAAGGCTTCCATGTAAATGGCTCTTTTGTGCAATGAAAAACAGCACCTTATTGCAAGTTTCTTGTTGGGACAAATACAGTTTGTGCTGTCCCATCTTTCAATAACAGCCTATTTTCAAAGCCTGCATTACATTAAGACACATTCATAAAACAATCCATCCTGCAATGTGCAAACCATTATGGTCTGAAATTAAACTTTAGGCAACTTCCCTAACATTGGGATCCTTAAGAGGTAATAAAAGAAAGCTTGCCCAAGCAGAAAAAAATATATAATAACAACAACAACAATAATAATAATAATAATAATAATAATAATAATAATAATAATAATAATAATAATAATAATAATAATAATAATAATAATAATAATAATAATAATAATAATAATAATAATAATAATAATAATAATAATAATAATAATAATAATAATAATAATAATAATAATAATAATAATAATAATAATAATAATAATAATAATAATAATAAT
>NW_015628726.1:1792548-1808281 GCF_001515625.1 Sinocyclocheilus rhinocerous | reverse complement strand
TATTATTATTATTATTATAAATACAGTTCAAAACCAAAGGGAATCACATAGGACCAAAACTGAATTTAAACTGTAGCAAACAAACAATTAAAATCCAAAGATTTCAGACTTAATTTCAGCTGATCAATAAATGCTCTTCTTTGACTCAGGTTTGAAAATTACAATGCCTTAAAGTAAATCAAACTCCTTTAAAATATGGAATGGAAGATTTGACTGGTTAAAATTAATGTAAAGAGACAATTTTCATAAAAAAGGTCATAAAAAATTGTCTCTTTGCATTCATTTTAACCTTCCATATGACAAAAAACCCTGAAACAGGGCTAACTGGCTGATAAAGAGGGCAAGTGATATAAATAGTCTGACTAATAAACTTTTTATGTACACTGTAAAACCTGATAAGTTGAGAATACTCAAAACATTTGAGGAAACAACCTCTTTTTTTTTTTTTAGTTAGTAAAGCTTAAAATTTTTGTGACAAGTGGGACGGGGCTGAGAGCCATGGGAGCCAAGCCAAGCCTCGCTTCCATGGCTCTCAGTCCCACCCCACTCATCACAATGATAATTATATACAGCTTGTTTACATAAACATAATTCTAACTCAGATAGTTAAGTGCTAGTTAGCAACAGCACACTAGCATGTGCTAATGTTGCTATCAAAAAGACTCTCAACTATACACTTGCATGTAAATAGTCAAACAACATGTAGTGTATGACATGTAATCTTAAAGTTTTGTTACTCTTCACCAACGGTAACACTACAAAACCAACATAACGGAAACCTCTGTAAATCCTAACATAACACAACATTAAATACTAACTTACGTCTCCCCATGTAAATCTTGTGCAAAAAAAACACAAAATAAAACTTAATTTCAACATTTATTTCCCTTATATTATCTGATGCATCGCATGCTGGGAACTAGAAAACTCAATCATTTTAAAGGTGCCATAGAATGCATTGATACAATATTTTAAATTGTTCTCTGTTATCTACATAGAAGGTACAGTATGTGGCTTAGGTAAGGGCAAAAAATCTCCAGAAACGGTTTTACATGTCCATTTACAACCCTAGGATTTGTCCCTAGAATGAAATGGTCCGTTTTTACCTTATTTGGAAGGGTCATGAATAATAATGTTGAGCTCTGCTCTCATCTCTCCTTACTCTGTTTATGTGGTAAGTGAAATCTTATGTACTGTAATGTAACAGGCTACCGCTAGCAAGCAGCTAACCATGTCCCTTTAGTGTCTCACGTTATTTTATTAGAACGTGCGTTATTTGTTTTCCGTGCCTTTCTGAATACAGACACCAACCCATCCCTGCACAGCCTGGAACATAACATTTATTTCTATGATATGCCATTTTCGCTATTATCCTTGCTTGTTTCTTCACAATACCTGCAGAACTTCTGATGATTCGGCTGTGCAGGTTGGGCTGGCGGCTGGCATAGAACATGGGCGGGTATATGCAAATAATGGGGGCGTAACTATTAGTGATCCCGACTGTAACGTCACAGTCGGTGTTATGTTCTGAATCGCCTATTTTTCATGTCTTTTGTATGCACGAGATTTACATAAGCAGGAGGAAACAATGGTGTTTGAGGCTCACGGTATGTCATTTCCATGTACAGAACTGTTATTATTCAACTATGCCAAGGTAAATACAGTTTTCCATTCAAGTTGTGTTGTTGTTGATAAACTCTTGTGTTGGTGAATAAAGGAACTAACAAATGTTGAGTTGAGTTTACTGAAGTAATTTGTGTGGAACCTGTTGACAAACTAGAGTTAATTCAACCTAACTAGTAAAAATTAAAGTTAGTGAAAGCATTTTATTTTGATTAAGCTTGAATTGAATGTAAAACCGTTTATTAAAAGCTAACATAAGCAGTAGCTTAATAACAGAGTATCTAAAAGCATGAAAAAACAGCAAACAAAAAACATAGGCCTACCATTAAGAGCCGTGCTTGCACAGGTTCTGCGCTATCCTCTTCACTAATATCCTCTGCGTCTCAATCGGGCTCAAATTGATAAGCAATATAGACGACGCCATTGTTTACAATACAACGGGAGCACATGCCGCTGACCTGAGGGACTCGCACTAGAGGCAGTTTAGCCAATCACAACACACTGGGCCAGCTAACCAATCAGAGCCCATCGTGTATTTCTGAGGGAGGGGCTTCATAAAAACAGGAAGTCATCGGAGCGCTCAAATGAGAAGGGACAGAGTGGTGTAGAATTAAGGTAAGTTATGTGAAAAATAATGCGTTTTTTAACAAACGAAGCGTTGGTTAAACTCAAACATCTCTTGTTGAAAAAAAATGAGTGATAATAGTTGGCTTGAGTCAAAAATATTATTTCTCCCTAAAACAACCCCATTAAGTTAGATAACCTTGAAATATTTGTTTTCAACTTTCATAATTAAATTTTGTGGAACCTGATGACAAGAAAAAATTAATTAAAGTCAAGGTTTCATTTTTTTGAGTGTATGGCACCTTTACGTTCAGCTTACTACAAAGAAATTTTGAGTTCACAGAACTTTTTTCAATTAAGTCCAATGAACTTTCATTATTATTTCACTCATTTCATTTAATTCATTTCACTGTTCGGTTTTACAGTAAGGCGAGTATCTGCCTGTTAACCTTGACCAAAAGCAATTATTAAAACAATGCATGCAGGAAGCACCTTCAACCAGAACACCACACAATCAATGATGCTGAGGTCAAGTGTCAGTGTGTTTGGTAAATCTCAGTCCCGCATTTCAAGATTGTGGTAAATATTTCCATCTACTCCCAACATTGCTCTCCTATACCCTCTGAAGACCAACTAGTGTTGGGATCACTTGGCTTACATTCAGTAAACACACCAGCGTTGCATGCCCTCTCCTTGACACCCTCTGTTCATTGGTCTGCCGCTGAGTGCTGGACAATGGGTGTGGAGCTCATTCAGTTCCCCCTCATTGAAAGTCTTATCCAAACACAGCCAATGCATCACAACACATCCTGCCAAAACCAGCTGGACACATTCAATCTCCCATATGAAGCAGCAAAACATCATGGGATGAAAGGCAGGTTACATAAGGTTTGTGTAAATGTCTCTATACATCATCTGAGATAGATAATGCATTTTCCCACCCACCTATATCATGTAACAACTAGCATAAGTTGAACACAACTTGTAAATGCCTTTACAGCGGACTTGATGAGTCAGTAATTGTAGAAAATATATGTGAAACATCCAAAACCTATGGGTTAGATCGATCAAACTACTTCAATCGACGTGATTCAGCTTTGAAAATTCAGCTTTGCATCACAGGAATAAATTATATTTTAAAGTATATCAAAAACAAAAAACAATATTTTACATTGCAATAATATTTCATAATATTACTGTTTTTTCTGCATTTTAATCAAACAAATGAAGCCTTGATGAGCATTCTGTAAAAAACGTTTGATAAAACAAAAATAAATGTTAATAATATAACATCACTCATATATAATATATATATAAATAAAATCTGTAAAAAATATTTTATTTTTTATTTTTTTATTAAATTAATACAATTTAATAAAATGCAAAAAATAATAATATTGTTAAAATATAAACAATAAAAATTTATTATATTATTAAACAGAATAAAATTATACATATGCATCACATACATTTAAATTATTTTTGAACTGCTTTAAGTAGAAACACTCCAAGCGTAATACAGACAAGACAGAATAATATATAGAAGAGGGATTAATCGCCAGCCATGTTGAAATACACTCACATCAAAAATGGTTTTCGACAGCAATACTCAACTCTGAACGGTGATATACAGCTCTGTCATGTCATTTTATTTGAGTGCAATCTCTCCAAGGATATGCCATATCAATCAGTCAGACAGGCTATTCACCACGCTGAGAAATGAGGGATGGAACGGCTGAAGACGGTCATCATCACTATGAGGATATCATTCATGGGAGGTCAGTAGCGGTGGATGGCGTTGTGGCCAGATGGCTGCAACCTCAGGTGCAGAAAAATACGACTGCTCTCAAAAGCAGAGGCTTTAGATCATTTTAAAGCTGATAGTATATCATGGGGTAATTTTCATTTTTGGGTGAACTACCCCTTTAATGAGTGTATTACATTCTTCAGCTATAAACAGAAAGGATATTCTACAAATGTTAAAATATATATTTTTTTAATTTCCTGCGCGGAATCCATGCATGTGGAATTTTAATTTGTACACGAAAAAACCGACATTAAAAAAAAAAAAAAAATGTATGAATGACAATGTACTGAATGACAATGACACTAATAATTAAAAAATTGATCAGTGATTTTAAATGTGTCAATTATAAAGTTATGTTATGCTTTTATTTTAAAATTAATACATTTATAATTTCCCCCATTTTTTTCCTCCTTCGTAGAAAAACAAAGTGCCACTCCTCATCTTCCACAGATCTACAGCAAAGTTCACATTATTAGTCCAGCTGTTTTCCTTTCACACTGGCAAACTGAGCAGACTGCACACCCCACCACAGCTAATAAATCCATGCAGAAAGAGAGGGGGACTCTTGGCTTTGCATAAGAGCTTCTGAATAAGTTTTAAAAGGCTTAGAAAAGAGGCGATAATATTTACGGAATTGCATATGGAGCTGGTTAAATCACTGCTGTAAAAACAGGGCTTCAGTCCATTAAGATCACAAATGTTTCATGTTGGAAAGACTCCAAGAGCTTCTCAATGATATTATCCTGATCGACAAATACTTTATCATTTATTTAAGCCATCAAATAATGGAGCAAATGTTATCCCAGACTTGCTTTTATTAATATCACTGATCTCCGTAGGTAAGTCCAAAATTTACATTGTACCTATTGTTAAATGTGTTAAGTTAACGATTTCTTTTCAAACAACAGTAGGTCAACAGCAGGCATTACTAAACTTAAACCACATGAAAAATGTCTGAACTTACAAGTAGCAGAGAGCACACTACGACCACACTAAAACTGGCTATTTTATGCTTTAAATGTCTCGTGGCCTATCAGATCTGCCACTTTAGGCACTTAAAATAAAGTTAATCAACAAAACAACAAAGTGAAAAGTGGTTATGAACATATAAAATGTTGCTGTATAACTAACAGAGCTACCAGGGATTTAAATTATGGAACTGTGCCACTAATGTGGTTAACTTTAACCTAAAGTTAAAGTGTCATTTCTTTTGATAACTCTATTTTTTTAAACATGATATAATTTCTGTAGCACTAGAATCACAAAACCAAAAATTAGGACTTGTACTTAAACAAGTTTCACAAAGGTACTTGACTTGAAGCTACTTGTTTAAAAAGTTGTCTCCTACATGCATTTATTCTTGCAAGTTCTCTGAAAAATCAGGCGTGTAAATGTACATGTTTTGTAACATCAAAAGGGCTCGTTCTTTTGCTTAAGCCTGTAAGCAACCATTCAGAAGACCTTAGTAACCTCATAACAACCACAACAAACACCCTAGAATTGTAGGAGTGATTTCAGCAAGCACCACACATTTTTTTTAGAATAAGTGAAATCTAGTTTTATTTGACCTTCTTAAGGAGTCTTTTTACTAAAATGATACTGAGAAAATCTAGCTATTCTATACTGAGTGGAGGTCTGTTACTCCTTGAAAAGTCCTGCCCTACATCTCCATGATGATTGTCAGAGGCGAAATTGCATAGCACATCTCTGCCACACGTTTGAATAGAAAACAACCTCCCCAGAAACAGCCAAAGCAACATAGCAATTATGAAGAGCATTCCAAAACACAGGACTAGAGCATCTTGCCCAAATCCTGAGAGACAACCACAGGCACAAACACACAAAAAAATAAGAAATCATGGTAAGGCATCTCAACAATAGGGTTGAATACATATCACATTTGCACGTTTGATCACATAGCATGGTTGCATCCTTGATCTTCTTACTGCTCTGCATTCTATTCTGGCAATATCTTTTAAAGCATGAATCAGTAATTTGTCTTATTGAGCCGAGCTGTCTTATGATTGTGTCACACACAAAATATTCTTTACACATTGTGCAAAATCTGCAATCTGTCTAGTGGCTTTATTGACATCCAACTATTAAGCCATTTAAAAATGAAGTGCTAATGACTGACATGAAAACCAGGCTAGAATTACAGAACACAGACTGTTATGCATATCAATCATGTCTAAATTTAGAGTCCGCACTTAGTACATAATTACTGCCTTTTTAAAAAGCATTACTGACAAGACATTTCAAAATACCAAGAAAAAAATGTGTTACTGGATGAATCCAAATCACATACAGTTATCACTGTATTGCCATTTTTTTGGCCATGATACCACTGAAATACAACATTTTTGGACATGCACCACAATAAAAACAAAGTATTTTTTTGAAGAACCATTAAAATAAATTCTATGGTATATGAATATGGTAATCATCCATCCAGTATTATCATCTGATACCATAATAATGGATCCTGTATAGGCAAAAATTACACATAGCTTCAAAAAAAACTAAACTGAACTTAACTTTCCATTTTTGCAAATGTATCAAAATAGACCATGTGTCTATCACCTGAAATTCATCAGCTGCTGCAGACTGACTTAAAAGCACATTCTCACTCAACAATAAACAGATTATGTTACAGTGTGATTGTAAAACTAACGTAGCATTAGTGGTTCACCAAGCCAACAGTTCACCACAGTCAATCAGATAGAATTGATGCAAACTCTTATGAAAGAAACCTTTTTGAGGTCTTCCAAGAAAAACTATGACTTGTTGTGTACTAATCAAACTCTGTGGTACAACCTCACATAGCTGATTTCACCAACCACGCATTTCAAGGGCTGTTCTGCTGGGAGGCACTGGTGTAAGACAAGACACAAAACACTCAAGTAATGTCAAGTAATGCCCAATATCTTTGACGTTGTTAAAGCCTGTAATATAAATAATTTCTGAATAATTTTACAGGAACCTTCACAATAAACAAAGTTTTTGGAATTTCCATGCAATGTAACAAATTAAACAGTGACTCGTGCAGCTAAAGTCAATTTTAAGTGCCTTTAGACTCTTGAATAGAGGCAGTCACCATAAACATCAGTCTGTTCTTAAAACGTCAAGCCGCCTTTCCACTGCACACGACAAACGACAGCCTTTGGACCAGAAGTCATTCATTTCCAATGGAGAGTCGTACAGGGGCTGCGTGTGGTGCCGACCATCTGTGAATGCGGAATTTTCGGATCCGATTTGAGCTTCGGATGCGTTCAAATATTTGAACTTGAGCGACTACACCGTATGCGACACACCGACTGGATGTGATGTATTCCAAAGTTGTCCAATCAAATCAGTGTGCGCAAGTTGAGAATTATAATTCTTTTTGTTTATCACATTTTATTTTGTTTTAAAACTTTTAAAAAATGCATGATTATTGGTGAATAATAAATTATTCATTTAATTTTATATTTTATTATTTTTAATGTTGTCTTTATTTTCCCTCCAAAATTATTGGCGGTCATTTGTCCTATATGCATAGCTGTTTATTGTTGGCATTCAATTCATTTCACCATGGTGAATGTACGGAGGATAAAGGCTCTTGCTCTTGCACTCCTTTACTGGAGACGCAAAAAGAAATACCGCAAATCAGTGTGGGTACAACACTACCTGGCTTGGAGGAAACATCTTGGTGAGTATCACCGTTTAGTGCAAGAGCTGCGCCTTAACAGAGAAGATTTCCTTGAGTATTTTCGGGTCTCACGAGAGGAATTTAATGAGATCCTTCAGGTTGTTGGCCCAAAAATTACCAGGCAGGATACTGCATTCCGGAAATCCATCAGCCCGGCCGAACGGCTGGCAATTTGTCTCAGGTACAAACCCAAGTTATTAATAATAATAATAATAATAATAATAATATATATATATATAATAACTAATATACAATTGCATACATTTTTTTCTCAATAAATTTGTAAAATGCAGAATAATAATTGCATGGAAATACATGGGAATTACAGGCTGTCATTGAGGCTAAGGGTTGCCCGACTAAGTATTGATAGTTGTGTAAATACTGTCATACTAACAGCTGTCTGAATATTTTTTGGTTGATTGTAATCTATTACATACCTTTCTATCAAAATTATCTAACATTATCAAGATTAATTTGTTCTGACACAGTTTAACTCTGAGTTCTTGTCATGTTTTATTACCATTTTCTAAACTATAGCGAATAAACTGTGATAATGTGAGAAATGTTGAAGGTGTCTGAATAAATTTTGGTTTGACTGTATCTATTTGATAAATGAAGTTAACCAACTAACATTATACATACCCTTTTGGTTTCTGTACCCAATATTTAAAAAATGTACAAATGCAATAAAAATATCGGTATCGACAAGTACCAAAAATAAAAGTATCGGTATCGGGAGAGTACTGGAAAAAGTGGTATCGGTGCATACTAATCACAGCACATTTCATGATCTAATCTTGCAGCTTCCTTAAGATCAAACCTTTCCTTCCTAAACACTAGCTGCTAATCTTCACTAATGATGGCTTTGTTGGGGCTTGTTGCTCGATTAAGATGTAGAGTTAACAGGAAAAGGCCCCTCTCCCGTTCTCTCTCTCTCTCTCTCTCAGGCGAGGGCCTGTACATTCAGACAGGGTCAGTCATGGGTCTCCTCCCAGGAGGTTTCTTTCTCTCGCTGCCTGTTCCAACACACTGAAGTGTCAGGCTCTTTAACAATCTGGCGCCAGTTTTACAAAGCTTTCACCTGCTGGACAAAAGCTCAGACCAAGCTACGACCCAAAACCCTAAATGCTATTCACTTGCTCCTCTTTTCCCCCAGCTCTGCTCTCTTTGCCTATTTAAGCCAGTTTTTGTCACTGAAAATGTAAGATTTGCATGCACTGAACTTATGTTTGGGCATCCTGACTAGTGATAGACCAATAAATCTATTTTGAGATTATTGGCATTGACGGATAAACACGTTTGATTGGCTAATAAATAAGTGTCACCACCTCCTTGTGTCAGTTTCTAAATCTACTGACATCCTTGTCAATAGATAAAAAAAAAAAAAAAAGAGTCAATTTTATAAAAAATATTATGAAAAATACTCTGTAATTTTCAGTAATTCCTTAATTTAAGTCAATTTATATAAACCTTATTTACATTATATAATTGAATTTAGGCCTGTCACGATAACAACTTTTTTTTGTGCGATATATTGCCCCAGAAATAATTGGATAAGCGATATTATTGTCATTTTAAATACCATTTTATGCCACTGAATATATAATCATAATGTAACAGCATAATAATGCAAGAAGGCCTACACACTTCCAAATGACATCAAACTTTTAATTTTTAAGAATATTTAGATCATGGAAATTAAGTATCAAAATAGCAGATACCTTAAAACACTTGAATAAATAGTAAATAAATATTTTCTAACAAAAAGTGCAAAGTAACAAGTAGAAAAAAAGAAAAATGCACAAAGAACTTTGTGCAAAGATTTTTTCATCTACAGATTTTTCCTTCTTTTCTCTGTAAATTAAGGGTGCACACTATTGCTGAAAAACACAATCACTACTTAGCAGTCAGATGTCTGTATGCACAAAGGCACAGATCCCTAAACAAGATTTTATCTGCAGATGAAACTTTTTTTAAATTTGAACTAGCACCTCATGACTACACCACGTTATGTACGAGAAGCTGCAAAAGACACAGGCGCAAGTGGAATGTACAAAACATGGTGACATAAATTTTTAAGTAAATATAATGGGCGATATATTGCGTCATCAAAAATTATTGAGGTCATGTACATATATTGCGCGATAAGTCGATATATTGATTATTGCGACAGGCCTATTCAGGGTTCAACAATAAGAATTTACCGGATTTCTGATTTGTTTTTTTTTTTCTGAGAATAGTTTACATTTCAGCTTGGCCTGCCAACATTTTCCCCAATATAATACTGGTCGCAATACAATATATAATAAATTGTATTATTTTATATTTATCGTAATATTTATAGTAAAGTACAGTAATATTAATTAATTCATTAATCAAGAACATTTAAAAAAAAACATTTAATATTATTATATAAATACATTTTTTAATTATAAGTATAAATTTTATCTAGCTTAAGAGTTTAAAAAGTTGACAAGCAGAAATCAAAACCAATGCCACAGAAATCCAACTGTTTAAGTTAGCAGGGCATAAAAATGCATGTATCAAAAAGTTATATGACAGGCTATCCTTTATTGTTCAATCCAAAGATTCATACACATACACAAAGGTTAGACCAAAAGAAACACTTTCCTTAAAAAGAGGAAAGGGGAAAGAGGGGGAAAAATGGAAGTCAGAATTCCAGACTTGTACCGAGTGCCATTTACCACAAGGCGACAAAGTATGAAGAATATGGTATTGATATTACAACTCACTTTAACAGAAATGGTTTATAAAGCATCTAATTCCCCATGACCTGAAAAAGTTCACCTGAGGACAACTAAATATGAAAAAAATAATCTCTTTTCAGATGTATTCCTGTAATGCAGAATGACATTAATAAAAAAAAAAATGAATAAATGACAAGGCAGTCTCTTGGGAAACTAGCAGGGTGAGCAATGGCAAGCATTCAATCTGCCAATACCGTATGTACAGTAATGTGATACAGGAGAAACCTCAGGAATTAATTATTGTGATTGAGAAATAAATGGCCCAGGACTACCAGCTCTGCAGGGACATGAGGCAATCAAAAACCTTTCTGCTGCCTTCTGATACGCTAATGACTGCATTAAAGCTACGTCAAATATGGTTTATATCAGGTCGACAGACGTGGCCACATAGCTGCCAAACAAATCGCCTTCAGTTGCTCTCTTAAGATCTCGCAGGCCTTCTGGAACGCCAGGAAAGGATCCAAAAATGGGTCTAACACTTTTTAAGAGGTAAAGCTGAGGCAAAACAGGGAAAACACATTTGTTATGCATTCACAAAATGACTATATGAAGCTGCCTATCAGTTACTGGTGTGCTGAGACTGTCAGCGACAGGTTTGAACATGTCATCAACAGCACACACCATACATTACTTTACGTTCCCAAACTACTCACTTCCTCCCTGTTAAGAATAAAGAATCAAATTCCCAGTGATAATAGTACAGTGAAAAGGACCGGGCCAAGAAATATTGTAGTTACCCACGTCTTTAATCACCACAGTTAGGTAGTAATTCTGAAAAGGCCTTAACTATGTAGAGGTTCACAAAAGTGCTTTAGAACGGAGTGCTGGCAATAAGGTCCCTTTGTGTGCAGTTAGCTGAGTTTCATTCAGGTAGTGAGGATGGCTCTCCAGGGCCCCCTTCTCCATTCCACTGTGCTGCATGCATTTCTAGGTACAGAAGTCCAGTTTTAAACATTCAATTCATATTTTGGGAGAAGTGTTGATATGTGAACAGCAACTTCTCTTAATCTTAAACTAGGGAAACTAAAGACTAAAAAACTACTAAAGCTACATCTAAAGTTTTTAAAGATAAGTGAGTGTTAGATGACGGCAAAAGTAATCTAAACGTAAAAAAAAAAAACATGAACAAATAAATATCAAATATCGACTAGCATAAATAAATTAAACAAAAAAACTAATATCTGATAGTCAGCTGATAATCATTATGGTACAGAACTACAGATATCATCAACACACTATCATGGAAGTTTTTACGTTAATCGCTTTGGTTCATATGAATTTATACAATCTCATTCATAATTTTTCGTAATATCTGCTTAGGCCCCAATGAGGGTTAGGTTTATGGTTGAGGTTGGATCTTCATGCTTGCTTTTGTCCCTGAAAATCAAATTTTTGTACTAATCAAATGGTTTGAATTCATATGAAATTGCCAACTTGTAAAACATGTAACCTCATGATATTGGGTAGGTTATCATGCTTCTCTACAAATACATTTTTTTAATGATCTAAAAGTATGGTCATGTGTATGGTCATGTGCAAAGTAATTATTGCAATATAAACTCAACAGGTTGATTAGGACCCCAGGTTAAAAAGCAATTGCTGCAGACTTCCAAGAGAGTGACATATACTGCATTCAAAAATAAATGGTAAATGGACGATGGTACAAAATGGAAATTAAGCAAACAACATTTAAAATATTAATAGAGTGAACATCTCACTTATGGCTGGAGATCCAACTGACCCTAGAATTCCCCTAAAATGAATGACTCACAATAACCCTTTCCTTCAAAACCTTGCAAAAAACTTTGTTTGTTTCAATGGTGTGTGTGGTTTCCCTCAATATGCAGCGTGACACATCCAAGGCTAAAGTCTAAGGCATCTGGCTTCAGTTAGTCATACTCTCATATTGTCTATGACACCATCATTTGTGCCCTCAAACACGCTCTGAACAAACTGTCACACAGCTTTGGCCTCCATATTGGGAGTAGAAACAGAGGAATGGAAGGCAGCACTGGAACCTTTGGCTGAAAGATCTCCGCTCTTGGTTTTCACTGGTCATTTTTCCCTAACGATTATCTAATTTCCAGCTCAATAAAACATGACCCACCAGAATATGCTGTTGCATTGATGATGCAGTGGACAAAAGCCAACTAAAATACTATAAGTCACACTTCAGTCTGATCAGAAGAATCCATATGCTTTGGATTACAGCAATGTAAGTCAATGTTCTCAAAGTGTCAGATGTACCAGGAGCCTGATGGAATATAGTTGTCATAACTTTTCTGAAACATAGAACTTGAAAATGTCAGATGATGTGATATAGCTGCTAGAACAGGAGAACTACCAAATGTTGCTATAAGTTTGATTGCATCATATAATAATTGCTGTTAACAGCGTTCATCGTCTGTTCATCGTCTGATTACGTCTTTAATTGATTTTTCCGTACATTTCTGCCATATACATTAACTGACAGTCACCACTGATAAGCTACCACTAAATATTGTAGAAACTTAATTTGCTGTAAAGTTGCTTTGCAACGATTTGTATCGTGAAAAGCGCTATACAAATAAACTTGAATTGAATTGAATTGAAATATGCCTGTCGTTTTCAGTTTTTGAGTACATTTCAGTAGAGATGCACCGACCGACCGGCCAGAGACCAGAATTAGACGATTTTCTGCATGATCATCCCAGATAGGTGACCGGCCGGTACGTCTAGCCGATTCCGAGCCAGCCTGTATGAGTGAGAGAGAATTGTACAGAAATTTTTTAAAAAATGAGTGCAAAAGCACACACAAGAAAAACTCACAGAAAGTTGTAGATGCACTGCGGTACAAAAAACTATATACATTTATAATAAATGATTTAGGTTAGCAACATTATACGACCAAGATGTTTCCTTGAATATCAGCACGATTGCAATGTGACATTAATTTTATACAATAGTAGTTCAATAAGCAAGAAGTTAAAATTAAGTGAATTACATTTTAGACACATGTTGACTGTTTTTACTCAATTTCGCAAATGAAAATAGTTCCAATCAAAGCCACAGAAGAACTGTTGTGTGTCTCCAAGCCACACACAGCGCTGTTTTGTTACTGAATGAATCCACGTTTTTGAACGAATCGAGTGAGTCAATAATTCAGTAATGCATTCATAAAGACAGTCACCTGCCTCGTTTCTGAACGAATCAGCCATTTGAACAAATCGGTTGAATGAATGACTAAATGACTCCTAACACCTACTGGTGGTTTGGTTTCATATTTAAAAGTATCATTACATTTCCCCAAAATTTCTTATTTGTATGTTCAAAAAATTATTTAAAACATTAATCTTATAACATTATTTATGCATTTGCAATTTTGCAGTTTATATCCATTTATGGCACCTCAGCTTCATCAAACAGTCTGTGTAAATGCATCTAATGCCTCCTCAGATGCAGCTTCTGTTTCCTCTGCAGTGGAAAGTTGGAGTTTGTTGATACTGATTTCATTTGAATGGTAACAACTCTACAGTTTCTAAACAATAATAACAAGAAACACAAAAATCTAATCTGCCCATTGTAACATTTTCTCTGTTTATCACATATTTATCTAAATTTATTTAAAAGTTTCACTCACTCTAAAAAAGCTTTAGAAAGCAGCCAAATAAAATAAAAATACATTATTTACATGAATTACTTTTCCTATATTGTAACTCTGGATAAATATTATATACAAATATATAAACACTATTGCTCTGATTTGATTAGAAATTTATGCTTTCATTCTGCTAGTATGCTGTATACTAGTATGACAGTAAAGACATTTAAAATGTTACAAAATATTTCTATTTAAAATAAATGCTATTCTTTTGAATGTCATATTCATCAAAGATTCCTAAAGACTGGAGTGATGGCTGCTGAAAATTCAGCTTTGCCATTGCAGGAACAAATTACAGACATTGGAAAGGCAAGTTTCACTATTCCAAGGTAATACTTATAAGTTAGACATCTGAACAAACCTCGGCATATGGGCAACCAACATGAATAATATCTCAAATCATACTGCTTGTTGAGAGGTGTGCTATTATAAGACATGGGACAGACTTGGGTCACACTTGGGTCGTTTGACAACCACCTAGAAACTATACAGAACCTTCGCAACCAACTAGAACACCCTACAAACTGCATGAAACATGTTAAACACTCATAACACCTTACAATGGCATAGCAATGCTTTGGAAACCAACCTGAACACCCTATAGCATCATAGAGGTGTGTCAGGCACACATTAACACATCAACTCTGGCGCTTTTGAAAAAGGTCAAAACAGAGCTAAACCCACATAAAGGACAATTGCTATCAATTGCCTATAAAAACTGACTGGAAGGCCTCCTCCACAGGGAACGCTAAACATGTGGCCAACTTCTGTTAGAGGATTTAATTCGAACAGGCACACATAGACCAAATAATACTTGAAACAGGGTGGCTGGACTCAGCAAACAACATGCCATAAACCACTAGGCATCGGTGAGATATCTACCCTGCAACACATGCACAAACACATCCATGTAAAAAAAAACTCCAACCTTATCAACATCTCATCTTCAGGAATTTGTGTTGGGCCACAAAGCATGAAATTTAAAACAGAAAGACTGCTCTTTTTTCCCCATGTAACCAACACAGTCTGCTCTCCAAAATAGAATGACTGTAAACAACAGCAGGTGATTGAGTCACAGCGTCAAAATATAGACAAGAATGTACTTGCCATATAGTTATCACTATAACTGAGCTATGGTACTGAGATATAGAAGAATATCTACAGCCTAAAATATGAAATATGGGAAACAGGGACCATAAACTTAAACATCCTTTTACATGGATGGGTGGATGGATAAATTGGATAAGAACTTAATTTATGTATTGAGTGCAGATGTCAATAGAGTAAAACATTAACTCTTTACTTTTCATAAATTGAATGCATATTTTCTGAATGAAAGTATAAACTTTTTTTAAACAGTTTAATATCATTTTAACCAACGTTTGTGCAATTTTTATTAGAATCTGGCATAATTAGCTTAGCAGCATGAAAACATCAAACTGTAGTCTATTGGAATCAAACAAAGTCAGAAGAATGTCACAGGAAGCTACTCACAAATAGGATTATGTTTTCAGCAACCTCTCCAGCTCCGGTTAACACATTTTACCATATCTGAATGCATTCCACAAACTTTCCCTCAAAATAAATAACAAAAACATTCAATTTGGGTCAAACTGTATGAGATTTCGGTTCATATTAAG
>NW_015628726.1:1790510-1792356 GCF_001515625.1 Sinocyclocheilus rhinocerous | reverse complement strand
TTTTTTTTTTTTTTTTTTTAAACCTATAGTTTACTGTACATTGTCTGATCCACATCAAGTAATATGACATCTATACAACTATGACATCTAGCAGTGATGTCACAGAGCCCAACTTCCATGCAGGCTAACTGCTCGAGATGTCATTATCTGTGCTTATGTCACACAGTAAGTGAAGTGTTAAGATGATCTTTCTTCTGTTTCTGCTAAGTCATAGCTTGAACTATCAGGCCGATGCTGTCCCGTACCCACAGAGGCACAGAGCAGCTCTTGTTCCCTTCTGTGGCCAGTGATCCCACCCTGCACTGAACAGCCTGGCACTGGGCGAATGAGCCAATGAGGTCAAAGGGAGAACAAAACTGTTGATTTAACAAATGTGGACTCAGTGTGGGTGTGAGAGTGTGTAGATGTTTAGTAAGCTGGAGATAATAGGAATGTTTGTGAACATCAGGCTGGAAAAACAGATCAATTAAGCATGACGACTTAGAGCTAGAGATGATGTAAACTACACTACTACTACAAAAAAAACACACTCGGTTTCTGCTAAGTCATAGCTTGAACTATCAGGCCGATGCTGTCCCGTACCCACAGAGGCACAGAGCAGCTCTTGTTCCCTTCTGTGGCCAGTGATCCCACCCTGCACTGAACAGCCTGGCACTGGGCGAATGAGCCAATGAGGTCAAAGGGAGAACAAAACTGTTGATTTAACAAATGTGGACTCAGTGTGGGTGTGAGAGTGTGTAGATGTTTAGTCGGCTGGAGATAATGGGAACGTTCGTGAACATCAGGCTGGAAAAACAGAGCAATTAAGGATGACGAGTTAGAACTAGAGATAATGTAAACTATACTACTACAAAAAAACACTGTACTGTATGATTCATTTATTCCAGAATGTGATTCAAAAACCAAGTACACTGGGGAAATTTTTTTGTTAGAATGTACTTTTTTTAAACAATTTTCACTTAGAAATTGATAGTAAATATTACAAAGTAACACAATAAATATGTTAAATTTTGAAGCAGAAAGACCTTCCGAGCTGCACGATTCTGGAAAATTGAGAATCACGATTTTTTTTGTTAAAATAGAGATAACAATTCTCCCATGATCCTGAATAGACAACTAAACAAAAAAAAACAAAAAACAAACAAACATGTAATTCACTACAGGTTAAAAAATATCTAATTGGATTTTTTTTTTTCAGTGACCCATTCAAATACTACACATGCTTAATTAATTACTGTATGAATCAGCATTTTTTGAACAAATCTCTTTAATGAATGATTTAACGACTCACTCAGAGTCTTCACTTGCTTCATTAGGAATTAGATTGCATGGGTGTTTGAATGGAGATAGCGATCTTTTAACGATTAATCGTGCAGCTGTAGAAAAACTGAAATAGTATTTTCTTGTAAAACAAATAAACAATCCAATAATCTGTTTTATTTACGACTTTGAAAAAAATCTTTGTTTACAGTGTAAGCATTCATTTGGGGATACTCATTCATAGTATCTCCAATGGAAAGCTTAGATTCTTGTTATATCTGCGATTTAATCTTCCAACGGCAACTCCAATAAAGAGCTGAAAAACAATGAGATCCAGCAGAAGGGTTTGATTAGACCGAGAAATCTGTGTGGTGAGTTTAATCACAGGCTCTTTAAAAAAGAGAGGACGATGAAGCTGATGGGAAGAGGACTCATCAGCCACAAAAAACTGGTACCACGTGCCCTCCCTGCAGCACAGAGGATATTGCCACATGTGTTGCCCCAGCAGAAGGCCTTGCAGAGCAGTGTTTATGAGGACCGCCTGCTCCGGGCAGGATGCAGAATAGGAATGTGAGGGTCAGGGTCA
>NW_015628726.1:1784502-1789619 GCF_001515625.1 Sinocyclocheilus rhinocerous | reverse complement strand
AAGGACAAAAATACCCTGCTGTGGAGGAATGGTTTTAAAAAGGGCATCAGATAACCTCAGCATTGCTCAAAATAGGGCCATTAAGTGTGTATGGCCGTAAGTGTTTAAAGGAAACTTCCCAAATGAGAAACATTTGATAAAACACTAGAATCAATCATTCAGTCTGGTTACATCATTCAGTATATCCTTGTGAGCTTTATAAGTCTCGGTTTGACCATGCATGTGACAGCTGAAAACATGCGACTCTGAAGTAGGCTAGATATTGTCTCCACTGGCCACTTTAGCCATCTCTTCTCAGCTGTTGTCTCTCAAAGAGCTCTGAATTTAAGCTTTGATTCCTGAAATGCCTCTTCATCTGTGCTCTAACATTCCTCCCTCGTGTCAAGCCAAGACATCAAACTCTTACAACTCTCTTTACACCTCTTACATTTTATGACTCTCTTTAATGAATGATTTAACGACTCACTCAGAGTCTTCACTTGCTTCATTAGGAATTAGATTGCATGGGTGTTTGAATGGAGATAGCGATCTTTTAACGATTAATCGTGCAGCTGTAGAAAAACTGAAATAGTATTTTCTTGTAAAACAAATAAACAATCCAATAATCTGTTTTATTTACGACTTTGAAAAAAAATCTTTGTTTACAGTGTAAGCATTCATTTGGGGATACTCATTCATAGTATCTCCAATGGAAAGCTTAGATTCTTGTTATATCTGCGATTTAATCTTCCAACGGCAACTCCAATAAAGAGCTGAAAAACAATGAGATCCAGCAGAAGGGTTTGATTAGACCGAGAAATCTGTGTGGTGAGTTTAATCACAGGCTCTTTAAAAAAGAGAGGACGATGAAGCTGATGGGAAGAGGACTCATCAGCCACAAAAAACTGGTACCACGTGCCCTCCCTGCAGCACAGAGGATATTGCCACATGTGTTGCCCCAGCAGAAGGCCTTGCAGAGCAGTGTTTATGAGGACCGCCTGCTCCGGGCAGGATGCAGAATAGGAATGTGAGGGTCAGGGTCAAAGGGATGCATGCTGATCTTCTAGGATGTAAACACAACCTCCATGTCTAAGACCACATGGACACAAAGCCAGAATGGGGAGGCTGTTTACGCAAGGACAAAAATACCCTGCTGTGGATGAATGGCTCTAAAAAGGGCATCAGATAACCTCATCATTGCTCAAAATAGGGCCATTAAGTGTGCATGGCCGTAAGTGTTTAAAGGAAACTTCCCAAATGAGAAACATTTGATAAAACACTAGAATCAATCATTCAGTCTGGTTACATCATTCAGTACATCCTCGTGAGCTTTATAAGTCTCGGTTTGACCATGCATGTGACAGCTGAAAATATGTGACTGTGAAGTAGATATTGTCTCCACCGGCCACTTTAGAGCATATTGATCTCTTCTCAGCTGTTGTCTCTCAAAGAGCTCTGAATTTAAGCTTTGATTCCTGAAATACCTCTTCATCTGTGCTCTAACATTCCTCCCTCGTGTCAAGCCAAGATATCAAACTCTTACAACTCTCTTTACACCTCTTACATTTTATGACAAGCTACATATTGTATAATATTCTGTTTTTGGCAACACGTAACTTTCATTTCAAGTCCTTAAAGATCGGAAGTCTTAACAGATCAGTAGCTCATCTCCAAATGATTATAAAATGTTACCATTGCTTATTTAGAAAAGTCCATGTATATATTATACGGTTAAAAGATGATAAAACAGCAAGCTGAAAAAATGGGAATAAGATGATTCATATAGATAGATAGATAGATAGATATATTCATTGTAATGCATAATACATTATAACATTTTTTACGTATTATAGTCTGTCCATTCATCCTTTCGTACTTATAAAAACTTATCAATATTTAAAAGAAAAACATTTTATAGTAAAATGGAATATTTTAGTGTATATGGTAACAGTTAATCAAAGAACAGGTTTTACTGTATAATTTATCTGTTTTTCTGTTCAAGTATTTTTACAGTGTTTCTGAATTTACAATTTCAGCAAACAGGCTGTTACACTGTAACATTCTTTCACAAAGCAACTTGAAATGTTTCTTGAAGGCTATTATGGAAAAGTTCTCACAAGACAGAATGATGGAGAACTTTTCCAACAGGTAAATAGTCCTAAAGAGTAATCTGAAGTCCTCAGAAGATAAAAACACAAACAACCGATTTACATACGAGTATTCAGCGTCACCAGTGAATAAAGAAGCTCATTCATGACCCTTTATCAGTTTACAGTACATTAACATGCTCTTACCTGTCCGGCGTCTGATCCTGGAAGCTTCTGTCAAACACTCCGAGACCAAAACAAAGTTTGAAGTTGGTCAAACTCTTTCCTCCGTGTTTACTTTAACTCTGCATCCCGACTGAGCGCTGCTACAAACTTTCGGAGTCACTTATATAAGGCATAAATGTGATTGTGACATATACCGAATCCTCTCGTGCTTCTGTGCCCCTCACAGCTCTGTTTGCAGGGACACTTGAGTCCAGTGGAAGCGGAAATGCGGCGCAGCGGCTGGAAGAGGTTTACTAACTCCTACAGGCGTGACTGCTGCTCTCTTTATGGATGAAGTTTAAAGCGCGGTAAAGTTAATTTTAGGTTTGATATTCACTGCGTATTCGCCTGGGCTGCTTTAGGGACCGTCAAGGAAACTTAGGAAACTTCCCAAATGAGAAACATTTGATAAAACACTAGAATCAATCATTCAGTCTGGTCAGTACATCCAGTACATCCTCGTGAGCTTTATAAGTCTCGGTTTGACCATGCATGTGACAGCTGAAAATATGTGACTGTGAAGTAGATATTGTCTCCACCGGCCACTTTAGAGCATATTGATCTCTTCTCAGCTGTTGTCTCTCAAAGAGCTCTGAATTTAAGCTTTGATTCCTGAAATGCCTCTTCATCTGTGCTCTAACATTCCTCCCTCGTGTCAAGCCAAGATATCAAACTCTTACAACTCTCTTTACACCTCTTACATTTTATGACAAGCTACATATTGTATAATATTCTGTTTTTGGCAACACGTAACTTTCATTTCAAGTCCTTAACGATCGGAAGTCTTAACAGATCAGTAGCTCATCTCCAAATGATTATAAAATGTTACCATCGCTTATTTAGAAAAGTCCATGTATATATTATACGGTTAAAAGATGATAAAACAGCAAGCTGAAAAAATGGGAATAAGATGATTCATATAGATAGATAGATAGATAGATAGATATATTGTAATGCATAATACATTATAACATTTTTTAATGGCCGTAAGTGTTTAAAGGAAACTTCCCAAATGAGAAACATTTGATAAAACACTAGAATCAATCATTCAGTCTGGTTACATCATTCAGTACATCCTCGTGAGCTTTATAAGTCTCGGTTTGACCATGCATGTGACAGCTGAAAATATGTGACTGTGAAGTAGATATTGTCTCCACCGGCCACTTTAGAGCATATTGATCTCTTCTCAGCTGTTGTCTCTCAAAGAGCTCTGAATTTAAGCTTTGATTCCTGAAATACCTCTTCATCTGTGCTCTAACATTCCTCCCTCGTGTCAAGCCAAGACATCAAACTCTTACAACTCTCTTTACACCTCTTACATTTTATGACAAGCTACATATTGTATAATATTCTGTTTTTGGCAACACGTAACTTTCATTTCAAGTCCTTAAAGATCGGAAGTCTTAACAGATCAGTAGCTCATCTCCAAATGATTATAAAATGTTACCATTGCTTATTTAGAAAAGTCCATGTATATATTATACGGTTAAAAGATGATAAAACAGCAAGCTGAAAAAATGGGAATAAGATGATTCATATAGATAGATAGATAGATAGATATATTCATTGTAATGCATAATACATTATAACATTTTTTACGTATTATAGTCTGTCCATTCATCCTTTCGTACTTATAAAAACTTATCAATATTTAAAAGAAAAATATTTTATAGTAAAATGGAATATTTTAGTGTATATGGTAACAGTTAATCAAAGAACAGGTTTTACTGTATAATTTATCTGTTTTTCTGTTCAAGTATTTTTTACAGTGTTTCTGAATTTACAATTTCAGCAAACAGGCTGTTACACTGTAACATTCTTTCACAAAGCAACTTGAAATGTTTCTTGAAGGCTATTATGGAAAAGTTCTCACAAGACAGAATGATGGAGAACTTTTCCAACAGGTAAATAGTCCTAAAGAGTCATCTGAAGTCCTCAGAAGATAAAAAACACAAACAACCGATGTACATACGAGTATTCAGCGTCACCAGTGAATAAAGAAGCTCATTCATGACCCTTTATCAGTTTACAGTACATTAACATGCTCTTACCTGTCCGGCGTCTGATCCTGGAAGCTTCTGTCAAACACTCCGAGACCAAAACAAAGTTTGAAGTTGGTCAAACTCTTTCCTCCGTGTTTACTTTAACTCTGCATCCCGACTGAGCGCTGCTACAAACTTTCGGAGTCACTTATATAAGGCATAAATGTGATTGTGACATATACCGAATCCTCTCGTGCTTCTGTGCCCCTCACAGCTCTGTTTGCAGGGACACTTGAGTCCAGTGGAAGCGGAAATGCGGCGCAGCGGCTGGAAGAGGTTTACTAACTCCTACAGGCGTGACTGCTGCTCTCTTTATGGATGAAGTTTAAAGCGCGGTAAAGTTAATTTTAGGTTTGATATTCACTGCGTATTCGCCTGGGCTGCTTTAGGGACCGTCTGCAAATTTACCTCACTGTACAAAACGAAGTCCAATAATTCATTCAATTAAAGGGGTCATATGATGTTGCTAAAAAGAACATTATTTTGTGTATTTGGTGTAATGAAATGTAGTTATGCGGTTTAAGGTTCAAAAAACGCATTATAGGCCGGTGGGCTTGAGAACGGTGCGGCCGGCGGATTCGACAAAGGAGCGGCCGGCGGGCTTGCAGCAACCACATGTGACGACCCCGGGCTGGACTCGCTTCGTCCACGGTGAAAGCCGATCCGGCGATCCACAGCACGAAGTTGATGTATTTCCTCAGCGACCAGCACGGATCAGCTCTAGGCATGGCGAAGCGATATCGTCCTCTTTTGGAAGACCAAACAAAGTAGTTTCGCTTTCACA
>NW_015628726.1:1767333-1784403 GCF_001515625.1 Sinocyclocheilus rhinocerous | reverse complement strand
ATTACTGTCCGTACAGAACACAAATATTTTCATGAAAAAAAAAAATACTGTAATTCACCAAAAGGGTTTTTTCATGTCCCAAAGATTGTAGTGCATTCCTAGTTACAAGACTGACAGGTGAAATTTTGCCAATACCTCCTTTACAAATATGTATTTAAAAAATTACAGTAATTTACCAAAATGTTTTTTTCTTGTTCCAAAGGTTGTAGTACATTCCTATTTTTATTTATTCATTAATTTTTTTTTTTTTTAAGGTTTGGTGTTTAAAGTTTGGGTTTGTGTAAAGAAGCATATAAATGGACACATGCAAAAACATATGTGAACAGTTGGTTTATAGCTAGTGAAAGTTCTGTCTGCACTAAAGGATATTAAGCCATATTTTATCTCACAACTGTACCAACCACTGGCCTGAATCAGTGTTATGTACTGTCAGGGCAGCATCCATTCCATCCAGATCCAGAAAGCTGTCTGGGTTATATTAATAGCACAATGTACTAAAAACTTGCAGCACATGCACAGTAGCTTGTACAAATTAATCACCCAATGTTCTTGCAACTCAGACTTCAACATTATTATAACAAATTGTTTCACACCCGAGGTGCATTGTTTACATCATCTCATTATTTCTGTTATCTGTATATCTGTTTAGGATTTTCCCTACAGATAGCATTAAAAAGGAATTTGCTCATGAAGGCAGTTTTGTCCCATGCAGCACAGAGCTGTAATGTATTGCATACTGAATCAGCAAGACATTTATTGCTGTACTGCATGTATAGCTTATATTTGCCTGAATTATGCATTTCATTTTTCCCTATTCTTTTCTAGTGGAAGTAACTCTGATTGGTGTTGTCCATGGCAGAAACAGCCTTTGAATGTTCATCAGTGTCCCTAAAATCAGCGCCACAGAACATTTACACGTGTATTGGATTCCGCTGACTCGCTCATCCTTAAATTAGCCTGATGGTCAGTGTCCGAATGCAATCATCCCTGTTAGTTTTCTTTATAAATGGCCCTATAAAGGAGCACTGGCAGGGAATGGCAGTAATGATTCTGGTGAGATATCTCTCCTTAATCATGAGAAGACATGGGGGAGTTTATAAATACAGTCATTAGTGCACTGCACATGCTAAAGAGATTTGGTTTTAGTTACACCCCTAAACAGTGCATTTAGATTTTAAAAAAGCACTTAAAAATGTATACTTTTATTCAAGCATGCATTAAATCTATCAAAAGTGACAAACAAGACTTGTCTAAAAATTCTATTAAAAAAATTCTGAATCCTGAAAAAAAAAAAAAATACATAATGGTTTCCACAAAATCAGTACAACTGTTTTCAACATGGATAACAAGAAGAAATATTTTTGAGTACTAATTCAGAATATTAGGATGATTTCTGAAAGATCACGTGACACTGAAGACTAAAGTGATGTTTGCTGAAAATTCTTCGTTGCCATCGCAGACATAAACTACATTTAAACATATAATAGAAAAGTTATTTTAAATTATAATAATATTTCATATTATGGGTTTTACTGTATTTTTTAATACAATTACAGCCTAAAACCTTTAAAAATCTAAATTTGTAACTTTTTTAAAAAATAACTCCAACTAATATACACATTTATGAACATCAAATATACGTACACTGTATTCAAATATACTGAAACATTGGCGTGGAAACAATTATCACTCAGAAATTACTTTTAAATTTCACAAATAATAACAAAGAAGAAGCAAATTACACATTTATTATAAATTTTCATTATTTTACTTTTTTTTACAATTTGGAACAAAAAAAAGGTTTTATATTTTTTTTTTCAGAAAATGTAATCATTTTCATTAACAATTTCATATTTTACATAAGACTTTTCTTATTGATAATAAAAGAATGGCAAACATTTACCATACTATACAGCCGCAGTATGATATAAAAGTGAAGTATCAGTTCATTGCTCTAAAGTAGTTGATTACTTATACGGCAACATTTACATTCATCAGTTCTTTACATTCATGCATTTGGCAGACACTTTTATCCAAAGCAACGTACTGTGCATTCAAGGACATGCGTTTCCTGAGATTCAAACCCATGACCTTGGCGTCGCTAGCACTGTGTTCTGCTGCAACAGAGTACAGTCCTGCTGGATGGTGTAATCAGTTAACGTGTGGTGGGTCTCTGTTCAGGTACATTGAACTAATGATTTAATTGTCTTCCACAGAGGGTTCACACCTGGAAGAGAGGCTGGAAACAGAGCTCAATTACCCGCCTCATTTCAGAGCCATTACTGTAAGCATACTTGTGCTGCCCTCTAAAAGAAACCACATACAACCTCTGTGAATTTAAAGCCAATGTTTTCCTCTTGACCTATTGCACTCGTGAGGAATGAGACTGGACAGGGGAGCTAATGAGAAGCGTAATCATTAGATTAGTCAAGAGCAAGCTAATTGAGCTAAGCTGTTATTAGACCTTACATACTATATGAGTGTGTTGCAAGCTGCTAGCTCAAATAGACTTTTATAAGAGAAAATGAAGGAGGTTCAATTTAGATTAATATCAGTAATATTCTTAACACTTTAAAGTTCCACAGTGACCTTATTGGGGTCGTATCATACATTATTTGATCATTTTCTTACACCAAGGCTGTATTTTTATTAATGAAAAATTCAGTGTAAACTGAAATATTTTGAAAAAAATTTTTTACGATTTAAAATAACTGTTTTCTATTTGAATATATTTTTAAATGTACTTTATTTCTGTAATGCAAAGCTGAATTTTGAGCAGCCGTTTCTCCAGTCTTCAGTGTCACCTGATGCTTCAGAAATCATTCTAATATGCTTATTTGGTGATCAAGAAACATTTCTTATTATTAATATTGAAAACAGTTGTGCTGCCAATTTTTTTTTTTTTGTGTGGAAACGATTAGATATATTTTTTCATGATTTTCTGATGAAAAAAAATCAAAAGAACAGCATTTGAAAAAAAAATCATATTTTAACATTATAAATTGCACTTTTGAACAATTTAATGCATCCTATCTTAATAAAATTACTAACATCTTTTTTTCTTTTTTTTTTTTATCTAAATGAACATTTGAACGGTAGTGTAGTTTTCTTTTTAATGTTGGAATGCTGGACAACTTCAGGAGAACATTTATAGAGCAGCAGGTGTTCAACACACATAAACATCCAGGAACAGCAAAGGTTTGGTGGACTTTCCCACATTTGTTTAGGGAAAATAACATATATTTTCTAATTATTTTTGCACCTGCTTGCTGTCAAGTTGCAGAAGTCATTTTTTTACAGTTTAATTTAGCAATAAATAGTGTTATTGAACTTTTTGAGTTATGACATTTACAAAATGTTTTCATAATACATAAAAATCCAATCTAATTCAAATGATCATTGAATGTTTGATTTCTCATGAATTCAATTTCTCACAGCTGACCATTGAAGAATTAGTTACAAGATCGATTGCAGTTCCTGGGGTCTAAGATCATGGGCAATAAGTTAAAGTGTTTTATGGTGCATTCAGTCTGCTCAGGTATATGGATTCATCACCAAAGCAGAGTATCACACTTAGGGGCATCCATGACATCTACACTCTCTACTTACATGAGAATCGAAAGCATGTCTCCACCTATATGACAGTCTCTGTGCACATTAAAATCAGATGGGGTGTGATTGGTTTAATCAGCAACAATCAGGCAAATCACATCAATCTGAATCCCAGCGCTATCCAGTCGTGGTGTGTTTGTTGTTGTAGAAGCTGGGCCTCCATTTCACATGGTGCGACTCAGGTGGAAGGTGTCTTCTGTCTTTGAGTCTGCCAACAGATAGAACTGGAGACCTTATATAAACTCCATTCACTTAGCATCCCATTACTCACCCAACACACAAAAATGCACATTAAGGCCTTAAAAGCAACCTATGGATTGAGAGACATGAAAAACATAATAGTTGGTTAATGCACTTTTTGTGATATTTGAGCCGACTGGTATTTACCAGTGGCGACATAGATTTTCAGCCTTTATTAAATCCCACCCTATTAATACATTGTGTCACTTTGCAAGGGCAATTTAATGCAATGTAATGCATGTTGTATTTTATTACTATGGGTACATGAAATATGATTGATCTGATAGTTATACCATGTGACATGTTGTGCTTTCTGTGTTCAATTTGAAAAACTGTTGGCTACTGTAAAACCATTGCCACAACACGGCAACCAACGTGTTACTTTGCTTGCTACAAAGCTGGTGAATGGAGGTAATTTCATGAAGCGATTTATACTTTATCCATCATCAGATGCCCTTTACATTCTCTTTTTAAAAGAAGTGTAATGTCTTTGATTACTTAATTTTAGGGAATTAATTATTATTAATTCATTCAGGTTTTGAGAGGAATCGAATCTGAAAATTCGAGGTCCACCTGATTAAAACTGATTTCAAATTTGATAGTTTACAATCTATCAGCTACTTGGCCAGCGAGACGTTAATGTCAGTGTATATTACCAATTTGATTATATGTATATTCCCTGGCCACAGGTTAATACAATTATGATAATTTGTAAGCTCTTAGAGCAGGCCTGAGGGCGTGATTAAATTACTGTTCTTTTCCTGTTTGGATATAATAGTTACATTCATTGGTGGTCACAAGACATCGTGGTTTCTATATGTTGTAGTCCTCATACAAAAGATCTCTGTGGTATCTCTTGATTAGATTAATCCAGACCTCATGATGGCTGATAGGGGCATATCAGTGTCCGTTCATGTACTAGAAATCCCTACAGAAGATATATTGCAAGATTCTTGCAGGTATACTTACTACAAATACAGGAATGTGTGAATCTCACAAAACCATGTTTGAGTCTCATTTTTATCTCATTTTCTCGCATTTGCGAGTTTATATCTCACAATTCTGACTTTTTTCTCGGAACTCCAAATCGCTGAAATGCCATGAAAAAAATAAACAAGGTAATCATGACCTTTTTCTTGCAATTCTAACTTTTCCTCGCAATTGCGAATTTGAGAGTTTATGTTCATCCTCTCAATTGCAAGTTATAAACTCACAATTTATAGTTAACATTTTGCAATTCCGACTTTTTTTCAGAACTGCAAGTTTGTCTTGTGTTTAAACCTGCAATTCTAAGTTTAAATCTTGCAATTCTGACCCTTTTTTTTTTTTTTTGCAATTGTGAGTTTATAACTTGACATTATGAGTTTAAACCTCACAATTCTGACATTTTTTCTCACAACTGCGAGTTTTTATTTCAAAATTATATGTTTATGTCTCGTAATTCTGACTTTTTTCTTATAATTTCAAAATAATAAAAATAATATACAAAATATACAAAATTTTTGGGATTAATAATAATTTGTGCTTTACGGTATTAAAATTAAGGGAATTTGCTTTAAGATCTTAGAATCTAGTAATCTAATCTAATCATGTTTTTTTTTTCATTTTTGTGATGAAGTATGATCTTAAAAAAGTGGGTAAAATCACACACTTGGAAATCATTATGGTAATTTATTCCATGGTCTGTCTGAATACTGGATGCTGATTGGCTGGTAGGTATGCAGTAAAACTGTTTAATGGTAGTTCTAAGTCAGTTTAATCACCGTTCTATATTAAAGGGGTCATATGATGCGATTTCAATTTTTCTTTCTGTGGCGCGATGCAACGCAATGCGTAAAAAGACAGTATAAGTCATTATAATCAGTAATTATGTTATCGATACTCAGTAATTATGTCCCCACTGGATGCAACAAATGCCTCGTTTGTAATGGGTTTTAATGTTTTTGTCTCGTCGCTCCACCAGGACAAGGCATCAACAGTATGTGAGGGGCATAACATTTCCGTCTCACGCTTGAGGTATTCGGCCAATCACAACACACCTCGCTTTTTCAGACCGATGAGCTTTGTAAAAATCGACGCGTTTCAAAAAGGCGGGGCATAGAGGAGAAACAATAATGTACAGTATGTGGAAAATAATGTGTTTTTTTACTTTAAACCGCATAAACACATTTCATTACACCAAAAACACAAAATAATGTTCTTTTTAGCAGCATCATATGACCCCTTTAATGCGCTGCTTTAATTGATGCACACTAACTAAAACGCATCACTCACACACACACAGAGAGAGAGAGAGAGAGGTGAGATCGCTGACTGTGCTGCACACACACACAAACTTGTTGTCAACGCTTCGCCGTGATTTTCATTAATAAAATAGCCTAGATACTAGATCGCTACATTATATTCCTCAGCAATGAGGTGGTAAAATTGCTGTTTTTGAAGTAATTGTTTGTACAGAGAGACGCGCAGCAGACACAGCATGCAGGTACACACAACTGTCATCTCTCTCTCTCGATCGATAATTAATTGAAATACATGCTATAATTCATTCAAATAAAGGTAGTCTTACCGCACTATTTCATCTCTGTGTATGATTTGAAGCGGGCAGAATGCTAGAGCTAACGTGCCATAACTGACGAAAATAACAGTCATTTTTACCTATTCGGTCAAATATTGTGCTGCAAAGAGCAATACTAGTTTTAACTTGTCTATAACTTGGCAAATGACCACGGAATAAGCGGATAATCAACGGCTAGCTGTGCAATAAAGGATTTTAAATACACTTTGCGGAGGCAACCACCCTCCGCTTCACGTCGGACGGTTCTTTGCCTCCATGTCGTGCATTTAAAATCCTTTAATGCACGGCTAGCCGTTGATTATCCCTTACATATCTGATCTACACATATCTGTGATCATATCCAAACATTGTAAGTGTGTTTAGTTGCTCTACAAACAATCAATTCCTTGATATTAAAACATGACTTGTCATTTACCACTTATAGACCCCTAGAGGACGCAGTTCGAAGTTCCCATGAAAGGGAACTTGTCATTTACTTGGATCACATCTATAACCTCAGTCAAAGCCCTCAATGTCTCTTACAGCTGTATTGGTGAGCATTTACCTAATCCTCTGACCGCACATCGGCCATGTGTTTGGGATGGAGTAATTTTGTGGTTCCACACCAGGTCTTGGTTTAACTCTCTACTTAAGAAGTGCTAAAATCTGCAGCAGCAACTGTTGATTTCACAGCCATTCACGCGCCCACAGGGATTCATTTCAGGCTGGTCAAATGGCTCCTTAAATCAGTTTGGTCCTATTAAATTACATGGTTAGATTGCTCAATTTCCCTGGTTTTATCATTGAGCTGTTTGTGAACAGCGGCTGTCTGTTCGGTTGACTCGTGTGCTCTAACGCTGCTGTTAAAAGCATTAGGCTAATACTCAAGTCACACATTAACATTCGATCGAATAGTTTTTGTGGTGCTGTTGCTGATATTGTGCAAGGCAATAAGTGTGCTGACAGAAAATGAGAGTGAGATACAAAAAAAGCATATAGCAGGACATTAAATGCACAAATTACCGTCATCAAGGTCTATAATATACAATCAGAGATAATATCCCGTAATCAAAGCTCATAGGATATTGCTTTCGACCTCACCCTACAAACCTATCACGACTGAGACTGAGCCCCAGTGTGGATCATTACTGCTCAACATGCAGAAGGTTTAAGGCTGAATGAGGTGACAGGGTTCTGAGGTGAGATCGAACAATAGCCGTTCTGGAGGGGGAATGATCTGGAGGTCACACTCGCACCTGCTTTAGGTGGGCACACTTTGGTGTTTCAGAGACCCTGGAGTGTGAAAACAGTCTCATTCCAAGCTTATCTCACAGCATACCTGAATTTATTGGCAGTATAAGCACAGCCTGTGAGAGCTCGAGCTGAAAGACCATTAGCATGACAAATGCCCTCATAAGATGCCAATGCATTTTCTCTAAGGTAATAATATATCACTGTTTTTACTACTTCAGACTTAAATTGTTGGGGTTCAGATAGTTGGAAGTTAAGGGCACATTCCATAAATCTTTAAATGGCACAGTGTACAACGAGTACATGAAAAACTGAAAACCAACAAACAATTAAAAATTAAATATATTTCAAAGTGCGAGATGGAAGTTAGCATCATTTTTAGACTGTATGCACAGACTGTATTATGTATTACAATGAGAAAAGCATATATGATATGTCTGTGATATATGTACATGATATATAATATCATTAGAGCTGTATACAATGCTTTCTGTTTCTGATGTATTACAGGCTGTGGTTTTAGACTTTTGAAACCCTTTTTGAAATAAATTAATTCAGCAAGGACGCATTGAATTGATAGTGACAGGTACAAAAGATTTCGACCTCAATTACAATATTGTTTTTATTTATTTATTTATTTATTTATTCAATTTCCACAGAAATATTAAGCATATATATATAGTGTGTATATATATATATATGGCAGTAATTAAAGCAAATGGAGCCCCTACCAAGTATTGAGTACATGTACAGTAAATGAACATGCTTTCCAGAAGGCCAACAATTCACTAAAAATGTTTTTTTTTATTGGTCTTATGAAGTATTCTAATTTGTTGGTGGGTTTTTGTTAAATGTGAGCCAAAATCATCACAATTAAAAGAACCAAAGACTTAAACTACTTCAGTCTGTGTGCATTGAATTTATTTAATACACAAGTTTCACAATTTGAGTTGAATTACTGAAATAAATGAACTTTTCCACGACATTCTAATTTATTGAGATGCACCTGTATATATATAAGTGTATAGAAGTTTAAAATAAATATAATTTTAAATAAAAAAAATTGATATATAACATCATGTTCACTAAACTTTAAAAAAAATAATAATAATAATGTCCTGAATACAGAAGAACATTCCAAAAATGTATTAACTTTCAATAATTTAAAAAAGTGAGTATCCATTACAGTTTACAAAATATCCTTTAAACCGTTTAAAATTGTATTATCTATTTAAACTTGTTAAAAATACACTTTTAGATTTCAAGTATATCAATAAGTTTAAGTGCACTTTTTCCACAACAAATAGCTTGAGAGCAAAAGCTATTCGACTGCATGTGAATCTTCAGCACATTTATGGCTACTCAGCCCTAGTGCAGCTCATGGTTTACTGGGGTTACAGTTTCTATGCCTTCACAGTCACTAATTAATTCCACCCTTGTGTTTTTACCCCCCTAAGTTAATGGTGAAAATAAAAAAACTGTATTACACTAATTAAATCCACTCAAGCTTTCCTTTTGAAGTTTTATATCATTTATAAAAAAGAAACATAACACAAACAAAAAGCTTGTAGGGACATGTTGCCATACTATCAAAGACAAATCATAATGGACAGTGCATAAGTACACATTTTATCAATTACACTCTGAGTACAGCACAAAGGCACTGTAAACACATATGGTGATTAAAAACAAATAAACACATTTGATGGTCTTACTACGACCGTTCGTACACATAAACAAACCTTGCCTCTTCTCCATCATTTTGGCAAATAACTGAAATGTCAACAGTCTGCTGTGTTTAGAAGTGGTTTTTAATGTTCAACAGTGAGTGTTTTGTATGACTGAGAGCCTGTGGCGAAACAGGATTTTTATATAAAAAAAATACATAAATAAATCATCTGAAAATTAGTATGAAAATATATGATTTAGGAGTTCATGCAAGTCCATGGATCTGGAGAAAGCATTGTTGTGACTTGTGTTTTGTCTTTAGAGAACAGAAATGTGTAGTTCCGGACAAGAAATCTAATGCCTAGTAAAAGCTAGTCCCCATATCTGCAGGCACGCTTTAGCAGTGTAGTGTTGAACATAATCCGCACCACAGAGCTGTGAAAAATCCGAGACCTGTAAAACGAGGTGGGTTGGTCACTAAAATGGCTGTTAACAACCTGCAAGCTTGCATGTTATGGCTACCATGGGAACAGGGACTTGGGCAGTTATTCCTGTGCTGGTGCGGTAATTTGGTAAGTTTGGGGAAGGAAACGTTGTGCTTGTGTTTAATAAAGCAAGAAATGAAGTGCAAAAGGAAAAGAGAATTAAGCTGACTCCGTATAGGATTTTAAGGACAGAACACAGAGGATTTGTGCTGTATGTCAATATTTTTAAGTTTTGTAGAGGGAGCAGGTGTCATGCAGGTCATCATTTCTGACCTGTATAATGAAAATTTGAGAGGCTTTGCCCAGAGCCAAGAAATCTGGGCCCCGTGCACTGAATTTGCTATGGGGAAAAAAATAAAAAAACTTAATCACATTAATTTCCTAAAATTAAGAGTTTTTTTGACAATAATGTAAAATGAAGTCACTGTTGACAACAGTCTGGAGAACAGTTTAGTCAGGTTTCATCTTGTCAAATTGCACGACAGCGTTTTCTGCATGAAAAAAACGAACACAGCGCCAGTCGTGATGTTCGATTTGCAAACAAATGACTCTTATGATCCAGTTCTGTTTAATGAGTCTGTCAAAATAACTCGAACTGGCTTGAGTCAGCGGTTTGAATCAAACTCGTTCAGAGCCCTTATTTACAGATTTCACCACTGACTCCCTCATTGAACCACCATGAGCCATTTTTCAGCTATGTCTGATTTGAAATGAACTAAATGAACCGAAACTCGTTCTTTATCAAGCAATTGCGTATTTTTTATTTTTCTAAGAAAAATTTATTTTTTCTACTATTTTGCATGTCAATTTACGCATAAAAAGGGTTAAATATTATTGCAAAGCTAGTTACACATAAGAGAGAAAATAAATAGGCAACTGCTATATTAAATCCTCCAGCTAAGTTTCAGCTACTCTATGTCACTATATCATCATAAAATCATGAAAATAAAGTTAAACTGTCTAAATATTCCCTTGAGAAAAAGGAAGAACAAGCATCCCTCAGTTTCACACATGGCGTATGACAGTCAGTCTGCACTAGTAAGACAGTGAGCCATCTGGACATCACTGGTGTACCTTGGCAGCTGTGCTTGGATAATCACAGGCTGTAAACATACAGTAGCGAATATACAAACAATAATGAGCTGTTTTAGACAGCCAACGGACAGCTCTGAGATATGAGTGCTGTGCCTCGTCGTTACAGATGGCTTTGTTAGATCATGATGCCTTGAATCTACTTTTAGCTCCATGAGCATCAAGCAGCCAAATGGTTCACTTCATCCTACGCTTAATGGAACGAGCCACGGTTGTCCAATGGAGTGAAAAATATAATATATAATTTACATGTCCATGGTATGTAAGGTGTAGAATATATTAAAGGCATACATCGTTTAATCACCTTCATGTCATCCAAACCTGTACAAATTTCTTTTTTGGGTGAAATACAAATTGTTTGAAAAATGTTCATACTGCAAATAGCAACCAGGGGCCGTGAAGCTCCAAAAGGAAAAAATCACTTTGGAAGACACCAAAATTTAAGTTGCTATTCACTGATTTATTTTCCCCCTTTCCTGTAGCTTTCGAATCCCATTTGCACAAGTTAAAATCTAAAACTTCTAGACATGTTGTGTGAAATTTGATGTCAATGGCTTTTGCATCTTGTCACAGATTACAAAGTAATGTACTTTTTGCAATTGCAAATGAGATTTGAGAACTACGGTGGAAAGAAATATTTTAACACATGCAAAATGTATGACCGTGCTCACATTATACAAATTGCATATTTATAGTCATCGCTGCATATTGAGCTGGGATAGAAAGTATTTTAATACTGAAAATGACACAGCTTTGAAGTGTCTGGTGAGAGACATTGTTTGAAGAGTAGACTTCATATTGTATGTACCAATTCCATAATGAAGCACTACAGGATATTTGGTCTCTCGTTACCAGTGTAATGAGTTTTCTGAAGTAACATCTGAGATACAGAAGGAAAAAGGTCACAAGGACAAAGCAATATGTTGTTTTTCATTTTGTTTCATTTACTTGTTATGTGTTGGTTATTGTGATGTTTTTAATGAGAAACTTAAGGTTGTTTCTGAGAAAAATAAAGCTGCAGTGCCCAAAATAAATAAGATTTAAGTGATAGATTTAAAAAAAAAAAAAAAATCCATTAGCATCATCCACCAAACCAACTATTCACAACGTGAAATGAGTTTTGGAAATGCAGATATGAAGGTGAATAAAAGTTCTTTGGTCCATATGGAGCTTGACAACAAATACAAAATGATGCTAACCACACATTTGGTTATTCCTCCAGATACAATCCATTAGAAAAGAAAAGGTTTACAAGATAGCTGGAACACACTGAATGGGGAATAAAAAATGTAATTGCACTATGAATCAAGAAAAATTGGCTGCAATTGCTCATATATAGGAGACATTAGATAAGAAATGGTCTGGCAGAGGGACTCATTTATTTTTTCAGCTATTACATGCATAACACAGTCCACATGGCTTATGGTCTGACCTCTATGAGAAACACACTTAACTAGTTACAGTGTTGTTTTTCCATTAAAATTTCACAGGAATGTTTCTGCAATACATGTACAGCACTCAGTGGTGCTAATGAACTCCACAGATCATGTGCATATTGTAACTTTACACCAGAACCCACTTTTTACTGGTTCAGCTTATGCAAAAATGAAGAAAAATTCACAAACCACTTAGTGTTCTCAAATTCTAACATTCCATCCGTTTGTGGCAGATCTTTCACGAGCTGACTAGCCTGTTGGCAATGAACAAAACAGACTCCTCAACACCTCAAATCTATCAGTACTGTATCTGCTCTCCAGCTTCAAACAAGCTAATGTCCATTCATGTCTAAGGTTCACTCATGTTCAAACTGAGACTAGTCTGTTATGTTGCTGAAATTTCCATGCATACAACATATTTGCATATTATTGGATTTCAGCTGTTTTTTGTTGTTTTATGTAATTTAAATATATAATAAATACTGTTATTTTGAACTTTGTAAAAAAATGTATCATGGTTTCCACAAAAGTATTAAGCAGCACAAGTGTTTTCAACATTGTATAATAAGGAGAAATGTTACTTAAATGTTTTTTTTTTAATACAATGACTTGAATAAAAGGCAAAGTGAAGTTACATAAAAGCTATTCATGAAACATTATTCAAGAATTTTTTTCACTGCCTGGAAGATCTATTATTAATAATGACACTGCACTCTTTTTTTGGGGTGAAAGATGAATAAAAACTACAATTAAATTTTTTTTAATTTGATATTGCCTAATACATTCTATTTCAGATCTGCTAATAATTCTATTTCAGATCTGCATGAAAAGTAAAATGTATAAAATGCAAAGAACATTCTGTTCTTGTTTCTGATTTAAATAAAATGACTTTGAATAAAAGGCAAAGTGAAGTTGCATAAAAAGCTATTCATCAAGCATTATTCAAGAATTCTTTCACTGCCTGGAAGATCTATTATTATTAGTGACATTGCACTCTGGGTGGGGGGGCATAATGATGAGGTAAAATTGACCTCTGTATTGACTTACAAATTGCTGCCTGTTTTTATTCCAGGTCCATAGTCTGTCTCCATTTGAAGGAAAATGATTGTGAGATTTGAACTCATGGATCAATTTACTCCTACAATTTGCTTTCATCCCACTAAAGTGCTACGACACTAGCAAGTCCATTCTTTGCACTTCAAACTGCAACCAATGGGAATAGAGTCAGATTGAATTATTTAATATTTCCATTTACTTTGCCAACCTGATGATGACTGTAAACCAAAACCAGTATACTTAAACAATGAGTCATCATTTAAGATTGCAATCAAAATCCTATAGAGCCAAACGACAAGTTCTACATGCCTTAGCTGCTGCAGAAGAGAAAAATGCAAAGATTTCTCTCATTCACGTCTTCAAATAAAGCAAGCACAGTCTTTCATCCCAGTAGGTCAAAACAGATGAAGCCACCATACGTCCAAGCTGCCTGCGACAGCGGGCATTAATAGATAGAGATTAATAGAGTCTCAGAGACCTCTCTTAATGGGCACATTCATATGTACACATTGAAAGTCTGCTCCCCATCGCTTCAGTCTGTGTATGTTTAGCGGCATGTGGAAGCAATCAGCAAACACTAGGATCTGCTCTTAAATAGAGCATAAAGTCATAGAGAAACTGAGAGAATAGAGTTTTACTTCTCCTGTCCATGTTCCGCTCCTTGTTTGGCTATTTATTTGTCTCCTGTTTTAGTTTATTTTTTTCTGCCTAAAGCTGTGGCCATTCAAAATCGCCTTCTCATAAACAGAGACACACAGAAAGAGATTCTCCCCACACAATTCCCAACCTCTTCTTAAAGTGTACAAATACTCGGACTGACCCTATGGTATTAGTATTTTTGGTTAAGGCAAACATCACCATTACTATTGCTCATGCTAACATTTTTCTACAGGACTCTAGCAACTACCCAAAAACACCCTTGGAGACACACTCAATTTGACACACAACCACTGAACCAACTTTGAACACCCTAGAACTGTGGTAGACTTTTACATGACAGAGAAACAAAAAGGAATTGTATGCCGCATGCACATTAATGTTGTTTAAATTATGCAATATTTAACTGTAAGAGATTTAACTCTTCTTCTGTACAGTAGATTATTATTCTAAATTATGCTAAATCAAGCTCTTTCCAGAGAGTCTAACAGAGACAGTTACGCATTGATGACAGGGTCATTCTTTAAACAGACACACATGTGAACCTTCGGTTGAATACTCAATAACAGCGATGAAACTTTATACCCTGCACCTAAAGCTACCCACCTTGAAACGATATGGCCACTGTGTTATATGCCAATGATTTGCTTGGATAGTGAATCAACCCAGCCAGCCATTATAGTGGTTTAGATAAGTGACACACAGAGCAACCTGAATTCCTCATTGGGGAAATGCTAGTAATAATGGTGTTTATTTGCTTACATTTAGAGTTTTCAAGCATAAATTATGCAGTCAGGTGGCCAGGACCTCAGGAAACCACTGTTATAGGACAGAAAGCACAGAACAATCAATTACTCATTCGATTATAAAATTACATTATATTACTATAATATGAATTCTTGAAAGATTAAGCACATACAATTTTAAAAAAAAAACTTAAAATGTGTACATACTAATGCAGTTACTGCAAGTGCAGCATCTACTTTAAAGTACATTTATTTTAGAAGTGACAAATGGATTAAATTAATATATTGTAAGGCTCATATTAAGGTCAATAAAGAGTTGAAAACCTCAGGATGAATGTAAAGTAATAATCCATTTAGGTTCAATTCAACATTTGTTTAAAGGTGTTCATTTGCTGTCCTCATCTGATCTCAGTAGATATAATTGAAACCATGTGAGCGGACAGGGAAAAACAAGCATTTCATGGTTGTTCTTTATAGACATTTGTGAATTTCCTCCCAGTGGCATTTTCCAGGGGGTCTAAACTAAATTATAACTGTAGTTTCAGTGCAGTTTGTTAAAGATGATTTGAAAGACAAATCTATTTTCATCACTGTATAATTGAAAGCTTCTTAAAGTCAATTTAATACAAGCGTTCTGCCATTTGTTTCCGATCAGAGGCTGATTCATGACTCCCTGTAGTCACATCCCACTGGGATAAATCCAGATTTACAGTAATTGTATAGCTACTGTAAATCATGAGTACACCAAATAAAACCATCACTGGAATACATCTTAGTATGATCATTTTCAAGAAATGTTGAAAATATAACTGCTTTTACAATACCTACATTACTTCTTTATGGCGATGTCAGTCATTTGATATTCATTGTTAATTGGAGAAAATGAATTAGTTATAGTGGTCATATTTTTATTTTAAAAAATTAGGCAATTTAGATGGATTTGTAAAACTACACCATGTAACGTTTGGCTCTGTAGCTGTTGAAGAATAGAATTGCTTAAGCATAAAGTTGCTTGAAGAGGAAATTATGGTGGGAATGTAATTAGACAACATCAACCCCCTTAAATAAATGAACAAACAAACAAATGCATATTCGAGAGATATATACATATATATAGTATTGCACCATTCACTAACTATGGAAGCCAGACCGTCATTTTTATGGACATGATGTAAACATGTACAGATGAAAGTACATGCAGTATGCAATTTCCCAGGAAATCCAACAGCTGTAAGATTCAGTTTAGTGAATCATGGTAAGGATTTTTTAAATTCATTTATCATTAATGACATTTTGTTCATTTATGATCTAAAAAAATATTCATAGTTATAAAGAACACATTTTCCCCCTCGCATAATAAACTCCACAATCACATTACTTCATCAGAGTACAGTTAAATGTTAAATGACAGAAAATATTCATGAATATATGAAAAAGAAAAGAGTTTTGAAGGTGACTCGGCTTGAAAGCTAGTATTGGCCACAGAATATAAAATCTCTCTGATGAAATGGCTGATGGGTTACATCAAATAACGCATGCTCTCATCCTTTGCTGCTGTATGTCATTAATTTAGCCTTGCATCTGCTTTCCATCTGTTAATCAGGCCCAAAATGTATGACATTCAGTTCTTTCCGAACTCACATTAGGCCTAGGGAGGTCATTTCTGTTCATTACACTCTTAAGTGTCTGAAAAGATTTCAAACAGCATCTAGCTGTCCCTACCTTCCTCTTAATACCATTTTAGACATGTCCATATGTGTCTGTGGATCTAAGTACACAGGAATAGTACATGCATATTTGTTTGGACTGCATTGTTGGGGCATGTGTGGATCATCTGTGGTCATACTCTATACACATGTGAGTTTTTGTGTGGCCCAGCAGGAAGCTTTTATGTCTGTTTCAGAGGCCCACAAAGAACAAGAAGAGTCACATGTTGACCACAGAAGAACATGCTGACATTATCATCCTGTGACCTTGGCAACCCTATAGAAAAGAGTGGAGTGTAAAGCCTCATACACACTGACAACAATAAAGAACCTAGAATTAATATAAATTCGATGAGAGTTGGTATGCAAAACTGAATTTTCAGCATCATTACTCCAGTCTTCAGTGTCACATGATCCCTCAGAAATTATTCTAATATTTTGGTTTGGTACTCAATTATTATCATTTATTTTTGGTGCTCAGTTATTTATTATGGCTCTTATCATTGCTGAAAACAGTTGTTTTGCTTACACACACAAACACACACACACACACACACACACACA